>NC_139710.1:5998395-6028395 GCF_964188405.1 Protomyctophum parallelum | reverse complement strand
CTGCTGTTGGGCACCCGGGGGGGGGGGGGGGGGGGGGGGGGGGGGTGTAGAGGTTAAATGATTATAAAGCACAATTCACCTCCCTTACAAAGGATAACTGTACTGTTGTTGCTGTTATATACTGTACCGGCTGTTCCGCATAGAGGAACAAAGGCCCTATTGGAAATAACATGGTGGTCATTGTGGAGATAGAGCACAAAGATCAGTGTGTTTTGGATGTGGGCATGAGCTTCCTTCTGTGTGCGTGTGTGCGTGCGTGCGTGTGAGGGAAAGGAGGAGGCAGTATGTGTGAAACAGCGTGTGGGGGTATTAACGACATGGTGGTATTTAAACCGGCTACTGTTAACAATGGTTCTTAAGTCCCTGGCTGGTGCCCACAGTCTGCCTGTCTAATGGTACCAGTATACACTCTCTTAACCAGCAGAATGTAGACACTCCAGTGGGCTGACGCAGAGCCAGGAAATGCTAATTACCACTAAACGATCCTATGGCGGTCCATATGTGAGGCCACATTTATACCCCACGTCTCCCTGTAAACCGGCCTGCGAACAGTTTTCCCCAACCAACGCAATAAACTGTCAGACAGACATTTTCCCGTAACTTGACAAGCCCTTTAGCACGGGAGTTTGATATGTCAGGTTGAACTCAGGAAACATCTCAGTCAAGGAGTACTTGGTGAAAAGGTCAGAGAATGAATCTGCCGGGGCAAGTTCAAACACCATCCTGGGCTGATGCAATAGTGGCCGCCTTCGGCGAGAACCAGCTACTCCCAATTTGAAGGACAAAAGGCTCTGGAAAGAAATTGACAGATTAGAAAAGGGCACGGTCAGTCATTTATCTTTTGTTTTTCCTATCAAGAGTCCCTCAGCGCCCCTGTGTTGCCTGGGACAACATTATAAACCATGAGTGATTGCCTGGCTTATGGCCATTTATGGTGAATGGTAAGTATTTTACTGTGTTTTTCACAGCTGAGTGAATCGCCCTTTAGAATTGCTTTGATGCCCTGATGGAACGAGGCATTCCTATACACCCAAGCTGTCGGGAATCTGAGATATCGGATGCCAGTCCAGCGGCTGGGTACTGGTGCAAGGACAGAAAGAAGCAGTTGCCACATTAGTGTCCCTGTGGATGGGAATCTTTACTTGGGGACATACCAGTGAAAAATGCCCTCAATAGGTTGGCATGGCCGTGTATTGTACGTATACATGAGTGTGTACAATTTTGCATTTGTTTGTGCTGGAGGGTACGGCTTCCTCCAGAATTCAAACACTGTCAGGCTCTCTCACTCCCACAGCCCTATTAAGACCGACGTGTAAAATTAGCCCTGCTTAAGTGAGGATCTGTGGCTCTCACTAAGGGATAGGTGTTGTCTGGGATAAAATGAAAGGAATTGGATTAAAGCAGACATCTCTCTTTAACCTGAAACTGGTTCATGATTACATTTTCAGGATGGAACACGGATCAAAGGACGATGATGTGGCAGATGACATTGAGATGACAAAAACAAACACACACAAACACGCTTTGCATGAGCATTTCCGTGCATCAGGATTACAGCGCAATCCATTTCACATTTTGCACCCAAGTGAGCCATGACGCTGTAAGAGCTCTATATACCATGTGCACATTGCATATTACAGTTGATCTAATCCTCGTGCTAGTTTGTTATACTATGTTGTTATCAGCACTAATCAGGCTCATATTAAATGATGAAACAGAATGCAGTTTGTCCCCTTTTTATCTCTAATGTTGTACGATGATAACAGCGATATAGTGAAGTCAGGCAAACATCCTTCTAGTCATCAATTCACAAGACCAGAATGCAGAGCCTGTGAAACTTGTACTCAACATTCTGGGCAGCTTCCTCCAAGCAAACAAGTGGACACGAATGATGTGCATGCAGAGTCGACCCCTAACAAGCCTTGGGCGGAAAATGGCCTTTTAAAAGAATGTCTCCAGCCTGCATGGTCCAACACATTTTTATTCATGCATTGGTCGATCTTTTTGGCATTTCAAATAGGAGGGGTATCACACTGTAGGGCATCGTGATACGCAATCCCATGTATCTTACCTGGCTTCTGCAACAGTATGCCAGACAATGTAGAATATTTATTATGTGGTGTATATATATATAGATATAGATAATCAAGTAAATATAAAGGTGTTACTATTGAGAGGGTTTCTGAAAACAGATCTTTTTGGGTGATAAATAATAGATGATATAATGAATTGGAAGTCTCATATAAAATATATTCATACTAAACTATCTAGAAGCATTTTTGTATGTATACATACAAATCTTCACTTAATGCATTAACTATACTTAAGCTATAAGGATTATGCTGGATATAGATACAGCCTAATCTATATACACTATTTTCTGTTCAAATGTATGGATATAATAGAATATAAAACTGCCCCTTTGTATAGAGCAAGGAATAATCAACTCCCTGTAAACATTCAGGTGATGTTCTCTGATAGTGAGGGGGGCTATAATATAAGGGGAGTGGCTCGGACAACATTAAAATCATTCTGTATTTCAATCTGTGGAGTGAAACTGTGAAGCAGTATGAATGTGGTGCTCAGGCAGTGTTCAAGTGTGAATCAGTTCAAAGAGATAGAGAGAAAAAATGCATTATTGAGAGGTATGGAGAGGAAGAGATACATTAACAATCGTATCGTTTGGCCCGGGCCGTGGCTCAGCGGTCCAGGCACCTTGGCCGGTAGCCCGAGCCAGCTGGCAGCGTGCCGCGGGTTCGACTCCCGATCCCGACGGCCCTCACTGCATGTCTCTCCCCCATTTCCTGTCCTGTCCCTCTATAAAAAATATAAAATAAAGCCGGAAAAAAACCCAATCATATCATTTAGATATATTTAGATAATTGTGCTTGTTGTACAGTATGTGTATTGTGTATGTATGTATGTATGTGGGGTGCATACTTAATTTAGACTAGTCATTGGTTAGACATGGGTTAAGGTTAGGTTTAGGGTGAGGTGTGTGTGTGTGTGTGTGTGTGTGTGTGTGTGTGTGTGTGTGTGTGTGTGTGTGTGTGTGTGTGTGTGTGTGTGTGTGTGTGTGTGTGTGTGTGTGTGTGTGTGTGTGTGTGTGTGTGTGTGTGTGTGTGTGTGTGTGTGTGTGTGTGTGTGTGTGTGCGCGCGTGCGTGCACGCTGAGATACATTATAGATACTTTATGTATACCGGTATATGAATTTAATTCTTTGTTTATCTGCTTAATTTCTCTAGGGTGAAGGATTTTGTTAAATTTTTATATCATATTGGTATGTATATTATGGACGTCAAGTGATGACGCTGAGAATGGGATATATAGAGTTTATGGCCCTCATTTATCAACGCGGTGTACACCCACATTTGGGTGTACACGCATAACCCCGTTGATAAATGAGGGCCTATAAGTTTTATACTTCTACCTACTCCTTTTCGAACATGTACAGACTTTAGTACTTTAACACCAGTGAGGCTTGACTTTCTTGTTGTTTGTGTTTTTGTTTTGTTTTATATTGCACTTATTTTAAGTATTTTTACTTTATCCGATTTTTTGATGATGCGGACATTAATCAGGCAGACCTTGAAATGTGGAGAGCGGTACCGCTGGGGGGGGTTTGTCTGAGCTCATTATAACAGACCAGTGGCCAAGCTGGTACTGAATGATGTAGAGGAGTGGAGCAAAGGAGAAGGACGAAGAAATATACGGGCGGGGGTCTCCCATGGGCTTCCAGCCCTGCCTTTCTCAGCAAGTTCCTCCTCCACTCCGACAACCGGTATGCTGCCCAGGGACTGGAGACGGTAGACTTTAACGGTATTCACTTCAGTGGAATTAAACAAGACTCCCCCTTTCCCATTCTTCTTTACATAAGGTGGTAAATTAGCATACGGTTTACATTATCAGGAGACTGAGCACAGAGAGAGAGAGGCATCGTGTGCCATTTAGTCACCCAGGCTCAAACACAGCTCCAATGAATGATTTATGCTCCCAGGGACTTAGTGAAATTAAGTGGAGGAAACTTTGGGCTCAACCAGCTGTTTATCTTCCTCATCATGCTGATCTATCTCGATGACTTTTAAGAAAATTAAGGTCCCCCAGGATGCAGCCCCCCCCCGTCTGCATCAAGCTGCCTGTACACTGAGTAGCTTTGATCACATCGGCATTCTGTCTCTTCTTTTTATCTCAGTCAGCACCTCCATACGTGGTCAGATCAAAAAGGTGCTTTGTTTATGACGTAGAACTGAAAGGCAATGCTTAGGCCGTTTGCTCATACCAATCAAAGTGGTTGGACTAAAAACGTCCTATATCTCCCTTTAATGTACATGCAATTGGAGGAAATCATGTGCTGTTGAACAGCAATTTGCTTCCCTCACTGGGGAGGAAGTTACTGATCCTATGGGACACTCATCTCATTAAAGGACCACTTCACACATTTCAACCTATCTTCATATGGCTTCTATTTCAGGATGTTAACTTTCAATTGTTCCGTTGGGTTTTTTCCCCCGTTTTTTTAAGATTTATTTTTGGGCTTCCATGCCTTTATTGATAATACAGTAGTTTGACAGGAAAAGGAGAGAGAGATGCAGGGGAATGACACGCAGCAAAGGAAGTCGGGATTGGGTCTTAAACCTGCAACGCGCTGTCAGGCTACACTGTGCCCGGATCGCTACATCAGCTGTCCGGGCGAGTGAGGACCAATATTTCTTAAGTGAAGATATGGTAGAAGATGGGTGACGTGACATGTTCCTTTAACAACCCCACAATTGCAGAGGCAATTCTGTATTTAAGTCGGAGGTCATTTTGTAGTGCTACGCTACGTCCGGTCCAAGTGGCACCAGCTCCTGGAAGGAAGCCATTGAGGGTTAAAATGGGTCTTAATTGGCCAACTCGAGTAGAATTAATAATGTTTTGTACAAGTGTCCATGACAAAGAAAATATATGATAATAGATAGAATACAATAAAGACAATATTTAGGGGGCATATTTAGAATGTGTGCAGTATGTTGAGTGTGTTGAATCTAGTTTGCAATTAATGAGGATTTAGTTGACAATGAAATAAAATGGTGATAGTATCCATGGCAGATGGCCTGTCACAGCCAGATTTGGGAGAGCAGCAGTAGCTTTGTTGTTGCGAGGAAAGCGGTAAAATTAGACTTTTGTGGTTGTTTTAGTCTCATATTTAGTCACAGTATGACTCTATGGGGAGGGGACACAAAAGCGACACAAAATTAGGACCCGGAAGTATCTCTGGAGGGGGGCACTCACGTCACGGCAAAAAAACTGAATGGAGAATGTCTTTATTTAAGATCAAGACCGAGGCCACACATTCAGGGCAGGTTGGTACCTAGGTGGCGCTATAAGCGAGGTCTGTAGAGTGCACCCCCGCACGCGCACGAAGCGTGCGTGCAATTCTTTTCCGGGTATATGCGGTTATAAGTCGAATTTTAGGACATCTGGCGTGGTTTTGGTACGGTTCTACACCCACATTTTATTAACTTACCATTTTTTGTTGAGTCCATTTTGCTTGGAGTTGGAGTCATGCCTAGTAAATATATATGCACTGTCTGCAGAGCCTTAAGTTTACTTGGGAAATCCAATCCATTTTTTTTGTTGTTTATCTTTTTTCCCCTTCCGGTTCAACCCGGGCTGGAAGGGTCGGCTGTTAAGCCTGTCTCCTAGGCAACGCGCAGCGTAGAGGATTCATTTTTAGACGGTGGCGACTACCCCCCCTAGCGTCTAACATTTGTCACCTCACCCAATGTGAATGTGTGGGTTGCCAGTTGCCTGACCGATATCCCCCCACTGCTGTGCAGAAAGAAAATATCTTTGGAGGGCTTAAAGGTTTTATGACATTCATTTTCATTTATTTTTCTTTTTTCTTTTTTCTTTTTTCTTTTTTCTTTTATGACCTCTATTACACCCAAAAAACCTGAACTTTGAACATTCAGTGGATTTTCTGTGGTCTGAAGTTTTTTTTGGGGTTTGGAAGGCTTTTGAGCTACAATTTAAAACAGGCAACACAGTGAAAACAGTGACATCTGCTGGCAAATCCCATTGACATATATGGGATTTGCAGGGTCTTACATCACTTACTGCCGGCAAATCAGAGCACCTGTTTGAGCCAGAAAACCCCAGATCACAGAAAATCTACTGAATGTTAAAAGTTCATGTTTTTTGGGTGCAATTGAGATTAGAAAACCTAAAAAAAATAAGAACAATTCCAAAACCTTTTTTTTTATGTCACAATCCCTTTAACCCATTCTGAACGGGCACCCATTTTGGTGTCAGCATCATGTTATGCTTTAGCTATTGAAAAATAGCAGATCTACAAGCTCATATCGCGCCACCGAGTGGCGCGATACGAGCTTGTAGGTCTGCTATTTTTTGAAAAATCGAAGAACGACTGACATTTTTAGAATCTGATCTCAGGTCAGAATGGGTCCATCAGACCAGTGTGTGTCCGGCGGAAACCTCGTATGAATCTGATCTCAGGTCAGAATGGGTTAAGTGGCGCCCCTAAGAGGTGGCGCTCGAAACGACTGCTTCGTCGGCCTGTACTAAGAACCGGGCCTGCACACATTATACTATACACTAATACTATCCATGAAATAGCAATGAAATGAAACGGATCAGCATCAACCCACGAGCAGTTTTCTGTCAGCTAGCTAATATTGTGAAAAAAGGCCTCTGAATTGATTATGACAAGTTGTCACAGCTAGACGTTACAACCATACATTAGTTTCCGAGTCTAGCAGCCTAGCTTGAGACCCCATGTGGAGACATTTCAATGATATGATTATTGTGTAAATGGATTAGTTATACTTAATGAATGTCTTTGAGAAATGATTTTATGAAAACCGTATGCATTTTATTAAAAAGATGTAAGAAATTGTTGCCCTGGTACGGGACAGTCTTGCACATTAGGGAGCAAGTAGCCGAATGCAAACGAAAATAAAAACATGGGTATACCGAGGCTAAGGCGCAAGCAATCTGGGAACACAAATCAGCTAAAATAAATAAATAATTAAATTAAAATCAGCATTTTAATTTGCCTCTGGGGGCGCCACCCGGCCTGTTTGCTCCGTCCTCAGCCCTATCCTCTTCCGGTGGGACGCCTATGTTTTCATTCCCATTAACAATGCATACACGTTCTGAATGCAACCTATTGCTGTGTATTTGGAATTTTTGAATACATGACATGTAAGATCACAGACATTATAGGGCTACCACAGCACCACAAAGGTTTTTGAGAGTGCATGTTGATGATTCCTTTTTTGGCAATTTAAGTCGAGCCTGGATGAGCCGATCAAACTCACGGATATAGACACTGTTTTCTGTTGATTGGAAAATAGCATTGGAAACAGCTGAGCAGAGTGCTGGGGGATTGTGAGTTTTGTAGTCTTACTTGTTTACTTACTTAGGGCTTTAAATTCCCTAAGGATGGCCTATATGGCCATTGGTGACACTCGTCCATCCTTTCCGGTCTTCTGCCCTCCGATCCAGTTGTTGCCATGATATGGTATTGTAGTCTATCTCTTTATTATGTTGCATGTAATGACAGATTTCAAACTTGCATTAAACCTTCAGTTATCAATTGTTGTACTCCAGACAAATTATAGTCCGTGATGTATTTGTACAAAGACTGATGTGAGTATTTGAAAGCCAGGCCATCTACAATATTCATTGGCTCAGGAGGATTTCAGGCTTCATTTGTTCACATACAGACTTTTCTTCAAATGGGATTTTAGATATTTGAGCTTAGATTGTGTATAGAAAGTGTTTGGATTCTACAATTTACCTTTAAATTGTTGAGTGCACTGCTAGGCCCATACAGTATATAATATGGTCATGCACATACAGTATGTACGGGCATCGCTGGACAGCTGGTGCCCGTGTTAGTGGGCAACGGGGAACCATGGCATCGATGTCCAGCATGGGAGCCTCTGTGTTGACAAGCAGTAGTGCAACCTCGATGACAGCGAGCAGCAGTGAAACCTCTACATCGCTGCCCGACAGCGGAGCCACCACGACGCCGTCGCCTGGAGGGCCCATATTTCCCCCTGAGGAGCGACCGGTTCATGAAGAGCCAACTGAGGGAGGTGACCCACATCACACTGCCACCTGAAGTTTGCCATGTGCTGGGAAATTTCAGGAGCCTTCTTCCAAGATATGGCAAGGGATTCCAGGAAATCTGGGTCCTCGTAAAAAACTTCCCAGGAAAATGGCAGGGCTATAGGGCTGCAGTGGCTAACTGCTGTAACCACGACTGGCCAGCCATCCTCGGCATCAGACAACACATCATCTTCCACGGCAGATGGCCTCTGTGACTTGCTCCAGACTGGTGGCATACTCGCAGCAAAAAAACTAAAGCAAAACTTCTGTCCACTGGGTCCAGAATGGCCAGTTTGTACTGTCAGAAATCGACAAGGTTTGGTAGGACCCAAAATGCAGGACACACAGCTGTGCTGACAGTCAGTATATTTATTCACGAACACCACAGGAATACAAACTCCACGAAACTACATACAGTAGGACACCTAACACTCTGGTTAGTTACAAACTGGCAAAGAGGAACATGAGGGTAATATCACTCAGGAACTCAACACAGGTGAACTGAATAATCAATAATCACAGGGCAGGGTGAGACAAGTGTGGTGTGGTGATCTCCACCGACACTCAGACATATCGGTCGGAACGGCGGTGCGACGTAAGTCTGAACCTCTAGTTTAGTCAAATTCTCAAATGGAGGCTTAATTTCTTTCACATACAAACATTTCTTTAACTGGGATTTTAGATATGCATAATACTTGTTTCAGTGCTGTAGCCTACAACTGTAGTCTACACTACAACATTCAATGCTGGTACTCAGTGCCAGGAAGAGGGGACAGCAGTGGGGGTGAGATTTGTTTCCTGGCCATTTGTTGGTATGACCCTCCCTCAAACGACCAAAACGTTATTATTATTTAAGAAAAATGCACTCTTGAAACTAAATTAGTCCAGAACCAACCATTACATCCTGCTATACCTATTACCAACACTTGAATCTATTGCGTGTAACACTACTTAATTTTCATCATTGTGAGCAAATATTATTATTGTTGTTATTATTATTATACCACAATTTTACGAGAGAGCAAATTTACGAGAGAGAAAATATAGCGGCCCATGGGCCACTATTTTTGGGATTCATGGTCTAGAATGGCCATAATAAGCTTGAACTAAATTCAGCTTATCTACAGTGGAATAATCACATCCACGTTTAAAGCTGAAATGTTGTGTTAGCAGTGCTATTAAAAACTCCACCGACATGCAGAGAAAAGGCAACATGAGGTAATCGCTCAGAATGTGTTTCCCAACCTTAAACATAAGCCTGGATAAATCTTGCTTAAAGTAAACATCAGTCTCACTGTGATGGAAAACTCCAAACAAAGCAAACCAGGAAGACTGATGCTTGAAGAGAGAGAAAAAGGTACAAAGAGAGAGAGAGAGAGAGAGAGAGAGAGAGAGAGAGAGAGAGAGAGACCAAATTAAGGCTCGTGGGAGGTGACTTGCGAACTGATTTCCAATAAAACTCTAAACCTATTTCTTGCTAGCTAGGAAATGTACTAAATATCCAATCCTGATGCCACTCGTGACTAATTCAACCTGGGAACCACCAGTTCTGCATGGGACGCAGAAGGGTGGAATTGGGGGTGGAGAGCTAGGAGCTAGAAATATATTACAAGAATGACATAATCGAGCATTCTCATTTTGTCTGCCTCAAAGAAAGAACACTTTGGGTTTATAGCTCCTGTTCAATAGCAAGATATATCTCCCTGTTGCCAGAAGAAGATTGACCTGAATTGGGAATCGCTCTGTTTAATCCATCCTGCATTTTAACTACAGTATATGGAAGGCAGGCACTATATGGTTCCATCAAACAACACCCATACAACCCCTCACTCTAATCCCATAATGTGGATTAAATTGCATTCAGCAACGGCTTTGATTCTCCTCCCTCACACAAAATACACTTCATACATTTGTATGCTGTTAATACTGGAGCTGTATGTTTAGTTGTTGTTTAACGACACATGGTTTGTTCAATGCTTTGATCAAGTGTTTTTCCCCCTGTGGGGAGAAGAAAGAGCTTTTTATTTGCTCTTCCCCTCCATATCTCTGTGACATTTGGGAGGCCTTGCTTGGATCTCAGCACTGGCCCAACATCTCTCAAGCTTAGATGTTCATTCATCTATAAGGAGTCTGTGCATTCACTAATGACACACCAGTCTACAGAATCAAACTGGTGATTTTATATAAAGACATCCATAATCCTAAAATGTTCCATTAGAGCTTCTTATATCAAAAAAGAAAAGAAAAACAACAAAATGCAAATCTGTATTTTGTTTTATCCCTCAAATTAACTTCTGGAGGAGGGATGTTTGTGAAAACACACAATCTTATAATTATACCCTTTCAGCACTTATCCTATCACCTATCCTTATTATTGTTTTTTCAGAGGCTGTGTGTAAGCGGGTGTCAAGTTGCTGACTCGTTATCAGCCTATATCTTCGCCATTACCATTAGCCTGTAAATTATGCTTTCAGACATTCATGGTGTTGCTGTTGCATTGGAATAGGCAAAAGATATTACTGTATATATCTTTGTTTTGCCTTCAGAACAGTGCTGGGTGCACAATGACTGATATGTGACAGATTGAGTATTTCACTCACAAACAACTATGGTGCTCAACAGAATATAAATATCTGACAGCTATGAGAGTGGTGAACTAGTCTAGAGCATGCTGGTGTTAAAGGCGTAGTGAAATGAAAAATATGTTTTTCACACTTTTAGACCACATCCGTGGTCATCATATGAGCATACCTGGATGCCAAAGAAATGGGTAGGCCTACATTTTTGTGTATTTTTATATCAAAAGTCCATAAAAATCGAATTTGAATTACTTCCTGAAAACGAAAACGTACTGCGTGATGAGGCAGAGGGGACAGCAGTCACCTGTCCAAAGCCACATACAACCCAAAACACATGTGTTGGCGAACATTAACACCAGCTAGTTTTCTTATAATTTGCTTCTAAATTATTCCAGTGTGTTTGTGACCAGCACAGACATGTGGGTTTTTAATCTGTGCTGGAGGGAAGAACCCTGCTGCGACACTGCCTTTCCAAATCTGTTTAGTTATTGGCTAACATCAACTTCTGCTGCAGCTGACTGTCTGATATGGAGTGCTTTAGGCAGACATTTCATACTCAAATCTCCCAAGTAAAATGATAGACAAAACTAAAAAGGGGGCGCTCCACAGAGTGCGTATCTCCACCAGACTGGGTTGCCTAGCCAGTGCTGTTTAAAGGCTATCCAACTCACTCAAATTAAATGAACTCAACCACAAGATCAGTCCGACTTTCAGAGGTTATATTAAATAAAATAGAAAGTATAGGCCTATATAGTCCTTACCAGTTCCATGATAATTTGGCTGCAGTTCAGCTCCTTCAACAAAAAGTAATTCCACTTCCAAAACAAAAAAATAAGGAAGCAGTGGGGCGACCACAGTTCAGTTTAAATTGGTTTGTTTCTGTATTTTTACGTTACACATGGGAATGGCATGGTTCCATTGGCATGGTCTGTGATGTCATCTATAACATATCTGTTATGTATGACTCAACATTTTAGCAACATTTCAGCTCGTTCAGAGCTCCTATTGATTTACATTACATGAAGGTTAAATATTTGAAAAGGTATATAAAACATATGAGTACTAGAAAGAAAATTGGAACTTGGACGTGGCAGTTAATTGTTCAAGAAACCTGCCACTGATCAGTCCAGTGGTTTGCGAGATTAGCTCCAGTCCGTAGAAAACGGGAACTTTAATAGGGGGACAGCGGGATAATTTATAATTAAATTGCGGGGTTGGCAATTTAAAATAATATATTTTCCATACATTATGTCAAGTGTAATTTCAACAGCACACAGGCGTTAACCAGTTGATTGTGTGTTCAGTGATGCATGGAGCTGGGGTTGGGAGGAGAACAGAACACCCTGAAGGTTGGGGTAATAGGAAGAACTTCAATCTAGTTTCACCAACCCAACAAATTTTGAAAAAGCACAAAGCTATACCCCAAGAATACTAATCCCAAAACAATGTAAATGTTTTAGCAGACAGTTCCCAGTGTTGATTCAGAACATAAACTAGAAAAAGTGCCCCTCGTTTACAGGTCTCCACCAGGAGGATTGGAGTGTTTGTGATGTTAGGACAAAATGTTTAGCAGTAATATACGGTAAACAGGTTTCTTTTTTTTTTTTTTTTTTTTTTTTTGTAGCAACAAAAATAAATGGGTTTTGGATAAATTGGCCTCATGGTGGCGCTATAAAATGCAGGGCAAAGGTTTTTGCTTGACCTCTAGGGAGTACGCATACAAACTACAAAGTTGTACTCAGATCGGTGTAGTTATAGGTAAAAACATGATTTGGCCTGTTATAGCGACACCATGGCATTTCTTCCTCTGCATAGTGGGAATGGGACACGCACGTGTTCATGATTTGATCCACTTTGAAAATTCGAAACAG
Source organism: Protomyctophum parallelum (assembly GCF_964188405.1). Lineage (NCBI taxonomy): Eukaryota > Metazoa > Chordata > Actinopteri > Myctophiformes > Myctophidae > Protomyctophum > Protomyctophum parallelum. The sequence goes on along the minus strand of NC_139710.1, from coordinate 6,015,827 downwards.
ACCAATCCTGCAAGCTTTGGAAGGAAATCTTAGCCAATCGGGATGGATTATGGGAAATGGGACAGATCTGTGTTGATGACTTGACTATAGAGATAGTGTATACCAATTTGCGTGATGTATGGATAAAATGTATACGAGTAATGTAATGAAATGTGCTTGTCAAAGATTGGCCTTATGGTGGCGCAATAACAGGCCGTTCTGAAGAATTTGGGGCAGAGGTTAGTTCTGTGCACAGTTTGGCATCAGCCGGGCCAACGGTGCCGTAGATTAGCTGTACACGGACGGACGGACACATGGACACACACGGACAGAGTGCAAACCATACTCTCTCCCCATGCATGCCTTCGGCTTGGTGAGACGACAAACAATATTGGAAGTAAAACAATGGATCTAATCTGTGCCTGACCTGTGGAACCCCATTTTCCTCTGCTAGCCAATAAGGGTCAATCCTACCAAACCCTTCCTTTGGTTTCTGAGCTTCCCCTGTGCTATCTCCTCTTGTCTATACTGTCTCAGTCAATAAAGACAAAATGTGCAGTCACCGCCTAAGTCGGTTGATAATAAATTCATAGAAACAGAGTGGCATGCAGTAAGGTAGAAATGATTGCGAGGTTAAATGCCTGCATATAGGCTGGGAATATGTGGTTGGTATACTGAAAGAGAAACACTTAACTGCCTTTGAACAGCTCTCATTGCTGTGGCCTTGAGAAAAGCATTTCACCTCCAATTGGTCCACTGGAGCTGCTCAGTACTGAGCAGCCAGCCAGGTGTGATGTACAGTAGGGAGTTGCTGGGAAATCGTGTCTGTGTTTTGCTTTTGCTTTTTTTTTTTTGGTACTGTCCTTGTGCAAAGAACGTTTTAAAAAGTTAACTTTCTTAAAAGTTCCACACAATTGCATTACATTATGTCTGTCGATTTCTAAAGTGGCGGAGTCACACAGCGGGTGGTCATCTAATTAGGCTCAATCAAATGTGGGCAAATTAAAAACAGAAAAACAATCTTGTTTACTAATTAGCATTTTATTACATACACGTTGGCCAATTATTATAACTCAACTAAGCGGAGTGCCTTGGATCTTTCTTAAGTTCACCTGAAGGAACTTCAGGTTGAATCTGTTAACCTTGTTTATTATTACTTCCCTGCACACCCAGTAACAGTTATGTGGATTATATTTTTCCTTTTAATTTGTCGCTCTCAGAGCACACCCCACAATACATCAATAATGCATTGAACTTAAGGTCAGTGATAGCTGCTAAAGGACCATTTCACACATAATACAGCTGAACTCCATTTTGTCCAAACCTTGGTTACAATTGATTCCGCAGATCGATTTTCAACATGTTGTTTTTCCATTTTTATTCATTTTTATTTGCTCAGGTAGTTGCATCCTACTATAAATGCGCCACGTCTCTGCGTGTGTGTGTGTGTGTGTGTGTGTGTGTGTGTGTGTGTGTGTATGGTTGTAATGCACATAACTTGAGAACCGTTTGCCCCACCGACTTCATATTCGACACACGCGTTCCACACCCCCGCAGGGAGTGTAGTGCCCGGACTCGAGCCGGTCGGACCAACGGTTCTCCAGAACCACTACAAAAGGCTCTGCTCAGGCTCTGCCAGTGGGCCTAATCAGCCTAAATCCCCTCACCTGTGCAATTTCCAGCCTCTGCCTCAGCCAATTGATTGCCATGGCAACACCACACCTGACAATTGATTAGCCTACTTAACCAGTCCACTTTTCACAGACAGTCAGTTTGCCCTCTTCAGACACAGGCAGATACAGAGATCTCCATTTGGGACACAGACAGACAGTTCAAATGGGTGCTATGACAAGTTGACAACGGGTATTATTAGGTTCCCAAGTTGCAACATTCTCAAGTAGGCCAGTAGCCGACTGGGCATGTACAGGTCTAGTTGAAATAAAAAAATATCCGTTTCCATAGTCTTTACCAAGATCCATGTCTTGACTTTAGATTATGTACTGCAGTGGCTTTATTTTTGTGTCAGGCTGTTACTGTATAAAGTGTGATATTTATTATGCAATATTATGCATGATAAAGCATTTTCACGTTCTTTTTTTCTCCAGCAGAAAGGCCTTATGGTTATTGAGACAATACTGAAATGGAGCTACCTGTAACAGGGATGGGACCACGTTTGTTTATGGATTTTCACCTAAATGGCACTAAAGTAAAGTAAGTAAGCAAATGAGATGCAGACAGTATGCTCCTTTGGGCAATTTTAGTCTATCTTACTTTGAGAAAAAATAAAGGGAAGCTCCGCACACTCTGATCTGCGCACAATCAATGTATTTATTTAGCAAGCTTTCGGTCTACTGACCTTCTTCAGGAACTGCCTGAAGATGGTCAGTAGACCGAAAGCTTGCTAAATAAATACATTTGTACGTGTACATACGTGTGCGGAGCTTCCCTTTATTTTTGCCCTTTGTTGCTCCAGCACCTCTCTTAAGTTTTTTTTCAGTGGATGAGCGGTGGTTCTTTTTCCATTTTAGTCTATCTTACTTTGCCATCAATGCCAATGCCATGTACATATAAACCACAACTAGATGCTCCAGTTTAGTTCCACCAAACCTGGTGCAACTAGATTTTAGTTAAGACATTTTTCTGCACTGCAGCTATTTTTGGCATACTGTTCGAACCAATTCCTTTTGCGAAATGGCTATGTGACCTTTCTTGGTTATGTATTATTCCAAGGGTTAAATGATTTTTAGTGGTCTGAAGGAAACACCATCTTGCTTTTCAGGCTGAACTATAAGGTACATTTTTTACCCCCTTCAGGCTTAAATTAACATTGTGGATTTTGCTGTATGATTATTGGAATATATTAAGCAACAACACAGGTTTATTAAAATTAAATAGACTGAGTGCAGTGCCCAAGCAGTGCAGGTCAAAAACAAACACTATTTTCAATAGCTTGTTGACAAATGCAATGGATTCAGTAGGTCTGTGCATGTGTAGCCTGAGCTAACGTGTTAGGTTTCTGGTCTAGAGGGGCGGGGCACGGCTGAGATTTGCGCACGCCCTGATTGGATCTCATCGATCTGTCCGTCACCCCCGGCTCCTCCTCTCCCCCCTAGTGCAGCGCTACGTCACATCATTTGGAGCGACGCCCACCCGGAAGGGTTGACTCCCACTTTTCGACCAGAGCGGCCAATGCGTTCCTCCAGGCTTTCAATTTTTGCACCAACAAAAATGAAAGCCTGGTACCGAGGCTAGTGCATGTGTAAATGCCAACATTGCATAACCTTGGAGGTGAATTTAACGGGATTTTTTAATGGGATTGTGCATGCAAAGAAAAATTAATGAAAAATGGACGGACAGGGGTGAAGAAATTATCTCTCTGTCCAGCCTGATTAGACATCTATATATAGACGTTTAAACAACCGCTAATCAACGTCTAATTTAGAGGGTTTTTTTATCGCATTTTTAGACTCATGTCTAATAGCCGGCTATTGCTCAGTGGGGACCTTTTCTGACATATCATTATGTTGATCCTTCCCCACCCGTCCTTCCTGTTCTGTACATCCAATATACTGGTCTGACCTCATCAAACCCTGTACACTCAAGACATGCTCCATATATGGCCAATACAGAATGAATTCAATGTGTTGATCTGACCCCCATGCCAAAGCGCCAGCTCTCGCCCAGCAGTCTGCCGTCACCCAGGCGTGGCGGATGCGTCTTACTGGTTAAGTATAAATTTATATTCCAAATAGACCGTCTGACGTCACTGCCGCTAGAGGGCACTGTTCACCAGTTTTTTGGGTTTTTTTGTATTGTAATGTCTATATAGGGATCTTATATCACCTCATATAAGAAATATATCCCAAACATAAATAAATCATCCAGGCTTTAGGTGGCTCTGCAACGTTTATGATGTTAATTAATATTTGATACGGCCAATTTCTGGAGAAATTTTAATTAACTCTGCCTTAACATCTTAAAACTACTCTTCCGGGCACGCAGACAGACAAGACAGACAGACAGACAGACAGACAGACAGACACTTTGTCAGTTAGTCACACCGAGTCAGACCACCTGCACTGAGGTACTGTACTGTACTGTACTGTACTGTACTGTACTGTACTGTACTGTACTGTACTGTACTGTACTGTACTGTACTGTTGTGCTGTGCTGTGCTGTACTGTGCTGTACTGTACTTTATTTTAGGATCCCCATTAGCACTTGCAAAAGCGTGCACGTACGTACACGTATACATACACACATGCAGTCATGCACACATAGCTCCGCATAGGAGCTGTGCACCACTCAAAAATTAGTGTTGTCAATTTAGAAAACGCCAACGATGCCAACCGTGGACAATACAAAGAAAGCCGAAGCTTTTTTCCATTGTGATCTGTGATATACACACACCGTATAATTTAGACTCTAGCAATGGATCTGGTTAGGTGACACATCTTTTTAACTTAAAGTGGTATTATGTAACCTTTTGTAGTGAATAAATCAGTGAATGAGAGTATGTTAATTCATTACAATTTATACAATTTTTCTACTTTTCTACTGAGACATTTGTGCCCTGTGTCTATAGGCCCAAACGACACCAGTTGCAACTCCTTGCAACAAAACAGCTTTTAGGCATGTCACAATGCAACTCCTTGCAACAAAACAGCTTTTAGGCATGTCACAATGCAACTCCTTGCAACAAAACAGCTTTTAGGCATGTCACAATGCAACTCCTTGCAACTGCCATTGGGGATAATGGTTGCAAGTAGTTGCATGTTGCAAGGAGTTGCGTGGCGAATGTTTGTCCTCCATGTACGCTACATAGCCTACACTTAACAGAGCCTGATTTGTCCTTGATGGCAACAAGTAGCCAGTGGCCAATGAATGAAGCATATGATCAAATTAATCGTCCTATATATCGCTGAATGCCGTAATGAAACGTCCTTATAATCAAACTGACGGATATAACGTAATGACTTTTGGGACCTTCGTCCATGTGGGGGCCTTGATTGAAGAGTATGGGCGGGGACCTGGCTGGGACAGTTTGTGTATTTTTTCGAACGCTCACACGGTCACACCGGCCCCCGCTGTGATACGTACTGCAGAAGTAGGGCTTCTGGGCACATGCTGCAGCAACGGCGTGCACGCACGCACATACACACACGTCTTGTTGAAATTGGCACAGGCATCAACACACGCACTCGGTGTGTCTTGTTGAACGAACAGCCTGAAACTTATTCCTACTCGAGAGTTCTGTGGACACTATAGGCGGAAAGAAAAAACGACCATAGTTGCATTGGACTCTGATAGGCTTTTGTTTTTCAGCCGCTGGAAGTGGATTTAATTCTCGTTTTCTTTCTCCACTCCCCCTCTCTCGCTCTCTTCCAGTGGTCTCGTATTACAAAGACTGGTGGAGACGGAGCTGCGTGGAGCTGAGAGCGAGTTCCGCTATGTAAACTGACAGCATCATTGTACCGATATTTACCTAATACTATTCAACCAGCACCTGGACCAGAGCGCAGCACCGCGGGCGAATTTGCTGTGACATTTATGAGGATGTGGAATAATTCATAACTTGCAGCGATCATTCAAAACAAAAGCCAGCCGGGGGTATAACGGCGGCCAGCGGAGGAAAAAGGATACTGGGATCTGTCGACAGTTTACGCGACCGTGCGGACTGGAGGAGAGACTTACAGTGAGCGAACGGAACGGGAGAGATATTACTGAGCGGCCACAACAGCTGCCCGCGAGGAGGAGAAGCATTAACGCATCGTAGCTGGAATAAAAACAAGGTAAGTTTGGGTCTGTTGTTGTTATCACTGGAACGCATGCAGCGGCGGCGCAGTCTTTTTTTTTGCTGATGCGCCGTGAAATGGACCGAGGCTCTTGGATTAAAAGTAGGCGAGACGAGGGGGATAAACGCATCTCATGCTGCTGTGTGTGTGTGTGTGTGTGTTTGTGCACGGCCGATACACAGACAGGGCTCCAACTGTTGCCACGAAGCCGTTTTTATCTAGTATTTGGTTTCTTCTCTTGTGTTACATTGTTTAAAGGGGCGACCAGTATGGGCTTTGTTAGTCTTGTCATTATTCTGCTTCAGCGTGAGGCAACTTTATCTGCCCTGTAAACATAGCGCACTGCGGTTTGAAGCAGTTGGATTGAATTCAACTGCGAAGCATTTTTTTTTGTTCCAATATCCAAAGTCACCATTCTTTAGAACAGTCGACTGCATCAGTGCATCTCTCTCTCTTTCTCTCTCTCTTACACGCACGCGCACGCACAGCCTATGTGTGTGTGTGTGTGTGTGTGTGTGTGTGTGTGTGTGTGTGTGTGTGTGTGTGTGTGTGTGTGTGTGTGTGTGTGTGTGCGCATAGCATAATACCCTACCAATGCCGAGTCCCCATTGCCTTGTGCCACGTTTGTCGCTCTATCATTGGTCCCCTCGGGAAGACAAATCTGCTTTTCAAATTTGGTTACAGGAGATGAACTGTCGAACCACCGCTTTAAATGTTAAATGCAGACTTTTGCGCCCATCATAGGCAAAAAATGGTTTGCTCGGCTCATTCAGCTGAGATCGGAGAACTTATTTTTGTTGTTAGTCGTAGTTTTTGTTTAGTTTTTTGCTTTTATTATTTGTTTGTGATGACTAAGATCATCCCAGATATAAGCTACAGGACTGTGTGTGTGTGTGTGTGTGTGTGTGTGTGTGTGTGTGTGTGTGTGTGTGTGTGTGTGTGTGTGTGTGTGTGTGTGTGTGTGCGTGTGCGTGTGCGTTTGCGTGTGTACACATCAGGGATACACACACATTTAGATAAGACATCACATCTGTATTTGCTAGCCTGTATTACCTTCATGTTATTGTGTCATATGTACATCCCAGTTTGTGTGTAGGCTATGTATATTTTATTTCACAGAAAGAAAGAAAGAAAACTGGACCACAACAGTATTATGTCAGAATGAACCCTCAGCTTTTATTTTCATTGTTTTACTGGGATGTGCTAGCTAGATGCTAAACTGACCCAAATAGCCCAACACTTAATTTGTCAAATACATGACCCTCACATTTCTTTTTCTAAGATTTTTATGCCATGATTTTGTAACCCATTTTTTCACCCTGTGCCAATTCGCCTAAACTGTAATCCTATAGGCACTGGTCTCCCTCAGCCAACCTGGGGAGAGCCCCGAACTGAGCTCATGCCTCCTTCAATGCATGAGGAGTGAGCAGGCTGCTTCTTATCGCCTGACAGGGGGGAGTTTCCCCAGTATAGGATGTAGCGTGTGGAAGGAACTAAAGGAAGTAGGAACACGTTATTCCAAGTCCAACCAGAACCAGTTCCTTTAGAGTGTGGAAGGAAGTAGGTTTCCTTTCCCTTCCATCAGGTGCTGACCTGGGGGAGGCAGGATTACTGCATGTTATACAGTACCTATACCTCCCCTACCTAGGGGACACAGGGAGAACATGCAAACTCCACACAGAAAGACCCTTTCACCAACCCCCCCCCCCTTGTACCCCTTACCTTTCTTAGCTCATAAGTCTTCAGTACATGTTGACTGTATATCCCTCATTCCCTCATAGTATCAAACTAAAAAATACATCAAAACAGTGAACCCTTAGTTTAGCCTGTTTGTTGCCAATTTATTAGGAGTGTGTGTGTGTGTGTCTCTGTTCGTGCCCTTGATGTATCACTCAACTTGCTGTCTCATGGCTAAAACATCCCCTTTGGCAGGGACACAGTCGCACATGCGCTAATAGACTCGCATTCACTTGCACGGCCACACACACACACACACACACACACACACAGACACACACATAGTTGCACACATGCACACACACGTCGTAGCAGCAGGCGCAGCAGGCCTGCAATCCCAGATGTTAATGGCCCTATTGAGAGTGGCAGTGGAGTCCTGCCAGCCACAGACAATAGAGGCCACATCCTGATGGCCTGACCTCGGCCCTGGCCCTAAAGTCCTCCTTCCTTTCCCTCCTTACTTCTCCTTTGGACCCTTTCAGGCAAACTTCATTCACATAGCAGGCAGCAAGGGTCTTTAATGCTTAGGGCCCCTTAGCTCAGAGAGAGATGAAGCATCAACCCCCCCAACACCAATACATATTGTATAAAACTGTGTTGCAGATTAAACTTTTTCATGGATTGCATAGATACTGTAGCTTCATAGACTTGTTTGACAGCACCATTGTCAGTGTTGTGTGAATTTATGTTTTTTGTTTGTGTGTACTTCCAGACATTTATAACCACTCAATACTTAGTAAAGTTGTATTGTCCTTTGGCCCTGTGTTTGGTCTGGTCTGGTCTTTTTTCCCTTCTACAGTGAGCGTAGAGAGGAAAAAAGTAGAGTAAGAGTAAGCGTCTACACTCACTGAACTTCTTCACCGGAAATTGTCGGTCTATAAGCTCGGTGTGAGCTTGTAGATCTGCTATTTTTGATGAACCTTTCTCCACCCCCCCCCCTCCCCCCGCAGCCCCTAGAATAAGGATGCTTGGGTTCAAGTGGTTAATGTAAAATTAAAAAGTAGTCGTTACAGTAATAACACAACGGTTTGGCGGCCCCTCTTAATTAACTCTGAGGCCTTACTTGTATTCTGTATGTACAGTATGTACTGTACAGTATCCGTGTTCTACTGTCCATTTGTGACAGTGTGCATCTGTCGATAAGTTTAGCACACGTGTTCAGGTTTATTCATGCATAATGCATGGCTTGCACTCGAGTACTGGCATGTGTGTGCCAGTGTTTATGCTCACCGGTTCGTCCGTCTGCATGCACACATGCATCCATCACTGAACACATCTGTAGCCCGGTGTACTTTGACACCAGAGAGTTGATGTTGCGTCCTAGCTGCTAACTTCCATGCTGCACCAGATGTCCCCTATACACTCACTGTGTGCGTGAGTGCATGTGTGTGTCTATATACATACATACATACTGTGTGTGTGTGTAGTGTGTGTGTGTTATTTTTGTCTCTGTAGTGTACAGTATGTGCATGTTTTGGAGTATGCCTGTGCTCTGTGCTGGCACTGCTGGCTGAGCCGAAGGCATGTGTGTGTGTCTGTGTTCTATGTGCCTGACGTTGCATCGAGGGAGTGGGGATGTATTCACTAAGCAATGATTCCCAACCTTTTTATACTGAAGTACCACCTATAAAGAAAATATTTGGCACCATAATAATTGATGTTAAAATACAGGAGCGTATACCTGGCCGTTTTTGTTCCATTCCTAAGCAAATGATGCTGCTGCTCTGACAAAACTCTGTCTAATCACTAATCAGCACAACTGCTGATATTTCTAATGTGATTAATACGTTCTCAAATCTTCTATTAACGGCTAGGCGTGCTGTCATGCTCATTTCAGCACGTCTGGATAGCCTATTTCAACCAATTGCTTGGTCAGAAGAACTACCTGTAAGACTGTTTTGTCTTTGTTCTTCTTTTTTGGGGTGACTCTTCTGTGTACCACCAGAGGGGGGCTCAATTACCACCAGTGGTACTAGTACCAGTGGTTGGGAACCTCTGCACTGAAGCACGTTTTATACTTAGTTGCAAGCCACGCCACATCAAAATGTACAAGCTCACAATGGTGTCATGCTGCCACGGCTTGTAAACTAAGCTTGTAGATCTGCTGTTATCAGTTTGCGGCACAATGCGCAGCTAACAGGCTTAACAATCTGATGGACATTTACAGTTACAGCATGTCCTTCCCCTCGACATTCGACAGTTATCTTGCTGCATGATTTACAGGTGGAGTAATGGGGGAAGTTAAAAAAAAACTCATTTGTGAAATAACCTTTGGGCTTTTTTTCCACTCGGGGAGGTATTCAATATCTCACCTTTTTTTCTCTTGTCTTTTTTTGGGGGGTACTTTAATTGTATTTCTTCAGAGTCAGGTTTTACTTTTCTCACTGTCTGTGCGTGCTTTCGAGTATGCCTGCGCTCTCTGCTCCCGGCTGAGCCAAAGGGGCGCGTGCGCATACGTGTGTGTGTGTGTGTGTGTGTGTGTGTGTGTGTGTGGTTACATCTCTGTCAGTGCCTTTTCATCCTGCATGAAGCAGAATGGCCTCGGCTCCATTTCAGATGCCACGCAGTATGTGTATAGTGCGTGCGTGCGTGCGTGCGTGCGTGCATGCGTACGTGCGTGTGTGAGTGTGTGGAATGGGGAGGCCAACGTTCAAGGCAGGCCAGCTGTGAGATCTGTAGAGCAGGAGCAGATGGGTCATCTGTGTGTGTGTGTGTGTGTGTGTGTGTGTGTGTGTGTGTGTGTGTGTGTGTGTGTGTGTGTGTGTGTGTGTGTGTGTGTGTGTGTGTGTGTGTGTGTGTGTGTGTGTGTGTGTGTGTGTGTGTGTGTGTGTGTGTGTGTGTGTGTGTGTGTGTGTGTGTGTGTGTGTGTGTGTGTGTGTGTGTGTGTGTGTGTGTGTGTGTGTGTGTGTGTGTGTGTGTGTGTGTGTGTGCGTGCGCGTGAGCGTGTCTTGAGGGGAGTTGAGGTAACAGAGGGGGGTCAGGCTAGGCTGGGCTGATGTTTAGAGTAAAAATGATCGGAGGGGAGCGTCGTGTTTACAAGAGCGTGATTCCGAGTGAGATTGAAGGCAGAGCGTGGTCAAAGTGATATAATACTTGTTTAGATGGCGTATATGGGGGAGGGGGGTGTTGTAGAGAGACCGCGATATGTGGACAGCTGTGTGGACCAAGGTGACCAAGGCACACGCCGCATAACGATCATCACTGTGCCTCACAGAGCTTTAGTTTACTTGGGTAGATCTTGTGGGACTCTGGCAGGGACTTTGATTGCAGATGTTCAAAGACTAGAGCCTCTTCATTGACTCCCTTTCTCTCTCTCTCTCTCTCTCTCTTCTCTATCTCTCTCACTCTACCTAACCTACATTTTCACACATTTTCACACATCCCATTCCATAATATCAACAGCAATGTAATGCGTGTGCATTCATGTACATGTACATGTTCATGCATTTCTTGGTTGTTATCATTGTTTTTATTTTGACACGATGCAAACTTATACTTTCTTATGCCAGTGAAGCTCTCCTTTTGAGTTTGTATAGGCTACATTGTGAATGCAAATGATCTCTCTCCCCTGCCGCTCTCTGTTTCACAAAAACTCAGCTCACAAAGGTCCCTGTTGTTACAGCTGTAGAATGAGCAATGTTGCTGATGTACTTTCTGCTGCATTACAATGTAGAACAATCGTATCAAAGACACCAACAGAAATCTTTAATTTTGGCACAACAAAGTATCTCAGTCTCTTTCTCCCTTTTGTTTTTCCTAATCGCCGTCTGTCTTTGTATTCATACCCCCCCCTCATCAGTCATGTCTCTCTGTCAGACTACAGCTCAGTAGCATCATTAGGTGCCGTAGTGGAAGGGCGTGCGTTAGAAGTCTATTACATTATGTATGAGTGGTCCAGCAGAGATGGAGATGAGGCAATGACCGGCATGTTAGTTTTGTTACCAACTGACCACTATTGACCATCTGCTGCCCGACAACTCTCTTAGCCCTCTCCCTATCTGCTGGTCTGTCCATCAGCCTGCAATGTATCAGTGTCTGTCCATCTGTCTGAACTCATTATTTATCTACTGTCCCTCCAGGCTCACTGATTTTTCCAGTGCCTGTTTGATTGTGTGGCCTTTTGTAACCAGAGAGAACATGAACAGGCTTGCACTCACGCACGCGCGCGCGCACACACACACACACACACACACACACACACACACACACACACACACACACACACACACACACACACACACACACACACACACACACACACACACACACACACACACACACACAGAGGTTGTCCTTGTGTTTCATGCACGTTGTCCAGTCATTTCCTCTTTCACACAGTTGCCCTTTTCCATCGGTTGTCATCCTATTCCCTAGCCTGTCCTCCTCTGCCCGCCAAACCTTGTTACTGTGTTCCACAGGCCATAAGTGAGTTATTTTTGGAGTGATGTTTCTTTATTGTTAAAGGTATTGAACTTTATTTGACAGAGCAGTAGATAAAGGGGAAAATGAGGGGTCATGTGCAATGCAGGTCATCATGAGCCAATACAAACCCATGATATGGCACTTAGGTCTTCTCCACTAGGCCGAAAGTGTGTGTGTGTGTGTGTGTGTGTGTGTGTGTGTGTGTGTGTGTGTGTGTGTGTGTGTGTGTGTGTGTGTGTGTGTGTGTGTGTGTTAAGGCTGTACCCTAGCCCTGTTTTTAGGACTCGAACTTCGGCAGGAATCTTCGAGCGAACATCCGAACCATTCGTTTGTAATTAATTTACGGAGTTTACGGACATTTCTACTCTGCCACAATGTTATATGCTTCACACACACGGGCAGATGCAAAAGATAAAGATCACAGACTGCATTTGTAGCAGGGTAGTCGCCAAGCAGCTCAACCACTGAAACCAAACCAAAACAAACGTCCAACATAGATAAAAGTAATTACTCACCTACTGCTGCAGGTTCCATAAATAATCCCAGTGTTGTTCGAGATGCATGGTTTTTATATTATAAATAATTATCGTTGCGTGGTTTTCACTGGTTTAACGACGACTACCACTATGAGAGAGGAGCATGTAGTAAACTTGGGTATTTTGGGAGTGTCATAGTAGCTTGTTTACAACTGAACTGACTTCCTGTGCACTAAGTTCCTCTTCAAAATAAGAGCCACATGTAATGATTAGTCAACACTAGTTTTATTTCTAGGTCTACTTACAGTAGGTTAACATCTCATTTGAGTTCCTTTTGAATACCTGTCAGATTTCTCTACATAACTATCTCAGCTGTTGGAGCCTTGCATCTACCACGCAGAAAACATTTTGACGACGTATGCGCACTGGCTACCCGCCACCGGTTGTGTACCCCCATGATTAATAACATCTAAACATGAACATGTAAACACAACATGAACGTAGTACTCTTATTATGCATATCGCATTCTCGCCAAGAAATATTTTAGAGTTGAAAAAAAGGAGGAAAAAAAAAACGAATGGTTCAAGCCCATCAATTAAGATTTGAGTGCGACTGCGAACCCTAACGAGCGAACATTCGAACCCCGAATGTTTGGGGACAGCCTTTGTGTGTGTGCGTGTGTGTGCGTGGACACACTGCCTGGAGGCCAGAGCAGAATCTCTGCCTCAAATGTTTCACATCGGATCGTTATATCGCAGGAGGCTGATTTTTGCAAAACACATTTTACACCTACATATTTTGTCTAAACATCAAATCTCTATAGTCACGTGATCCAGACGGGTCTGTCAATCCTTTTTATATTCCATCCCGATTGGCTTGTTTTATCATGAACGCAAATGCATGCAGTGTCAGATTTCTGTGAAACTTTGCATTCACATTCCCAATTTCTCACTAGCCTGTGAAAGACATTGTTTTATATTACAGATTCTGTCCAAAAAAACACTTCCTCAAATCAACATATTGTGTCAATATTGCACAAACATCTCTGGCCCACCATAACCTACCTGGCTTAGCGGAGACCTGTGGTCCTAGGAGCACATTTTCTAGTTTATTTTGTTCTATTATTTGACAAACAGTTACGTTTGACACTGTCGTATGACAAAGTGTAAATTGGGCTGAACTGGCCACCAGTCCACTATAACTTGATATGGTTTCCAGCTACAGTTCAGGGAAACTAGACTACCTTGCATTAGCGCCGGTCCCTACACGTACTGTAGCATTACGATTGAGAGCCACTGTTTCAGCGTTTCTGTGAATAGCAATCCTGCGTTTCAGACCATACACTGGTTCATTGTTTGTTTGTTCGTCCTCAGCACATGTTTTGCGGCAGCCTGTCTGTCCGCAGTCATCTTTGTGTAGTGTAATTGTGCTCTTTTTGTTGTTTTGCTTATTGTTGTCGTTGGGGACAGTTTGGGATGTCTGGACTCCATGAGCGTGTAATGTGCGTTATTCTCATGCATCAGTGGTAATGGTGGCTTTGTGAGTATGATTGTGATGCGCGCGCGCATGTAATGGTCAGAACTTTGTGGACGCACACCATTTGAAGAACCTAAAGTCATAAAAATATTTCTGGTCTGAAGTACTGCAACATAACTTCTCTGGACGCGGGAGAGTCGTGTTTACCAGATCCAGAATAAATGTTTCATCGTTACCAGACTCAATGTTTCACACATTAATTAAGAGACTTAATCAGAAAGGCTCTGTCTCTCTCTCTTCTCTCTGTCTCTCTCTCTCTCTCTTGCTTTGGATGCACATGCTCTTGTTTATGCAGGTCCATTTTACATTTGTTTTCACTGTATACATGTATTGATTATGTGCATTGTGTAATTCATTGGTCCATAAACACACGTGTGTGTGTGCGTGCGTGTGGTGGCTGTACAGATTACCTGTGTCAAATAGCATGAATAACATTCCCTTATCAGTTAGAATGCATTTCTGTCTATCCGTATGTGTATATTTTATGTCTGTAAGTAAGAATTATTTCCTGAAATGAATTATTTACCTAGTTGTCTTTTAATCAGCTACAGTTTCAGAACAAAGCTTTTCGTTTACTTTTAAAGCCAAGCTATTCAAACTTTGGTGAATATCAACGTGGCTTCATGTAAATGCACCTTTCTCTTTTAAGTGTGCCTTGTTTTGAAATAAATAGCTTCCATGGAGCATTGGATATCCAAAACATATCTACACTCATTTACATTCATCTTCTCTATATAAAGGCCCCCAAAAGATGCAAATGTTTTTTCAGTGAAGTGAAGTTCATTGTTTTCTAATTTTTGTAATGTTCTTGAAGGGAGAAAAGAAACCTCCTAGCACATGGTGAAGTTGTGTGCATATGTTGTCCTTAGAGTGCTGGCTATACAAAATGAGACAACCCCTATCATTTTCAGAGCAGTATTGGTTTCTCTCTACACGCCAGGAAGTTTCAGATGGGCTCTCGTCTGTCTATGTAGCCTCGGTGCCAAGTGAGGCGTGCTTTTACTTTATCAACAAATCTATCACTATAGGATTGTAGCCAATCTTGTAGCCAAATCTGCCCCTTTGGTGTATATGGCACTGCATTCCCCTCTCGCTCAAACTGACTCCACTAATCAGCCAGTGTTCTAAATAAAATGTTGTAAATGAAACCCATTACGAATGATGTCGACAGGGTTTCATTTACTCCGAAATAACAGGAACATTTGTATATTTCTGTTAAATAAGGTAAAACGGAACTCATTAGCTTTACTGCATAGTTGCGACTTGGACAGATAATGCTTACTAAACGTGTAGTCATCCCCCAAAGGTCCATTATGAGCCAGGCCAAACCCCCTAGAGACAAACAGAGAGGGAGGAAAGAGGAGAGGAGACAGGGCTGCAGGGTCTAGTCATGCAGATGTAAACGAGGGCAGGGCTTGCCCCCCCCCCCCCCCCCCCCCCCCACCCTCTTTGCCCCAGTCGGAACAGGCTTAGTGCACAGTAAAGTCCGTTAGTTTACCTCTGAGACCCTACATGGCTCCATTCTTACGCTCTCTGAGTTAAAATAATGCTGACAATTTTACTGTGTAGACAGTTTTCACGGCAGCCCCGGTAGTACGGGGCCCTCCCTACCCCTGGGACCGCCTCTTAGTGGGCAGGAAGCGCCGTGAGCGCACAGCTTGAACACACACACACACACACACACACACACACACACACACACACACACACACACACACACACACACACACACACACACACACACACACACACACACACACACACACACATAAAACATACACTTGTGACTTTTACAACATTTACAGTGAGAACTGATACGCAGCAGACTACACAAACACATATAAATTCACATGCCTAATGCAATAATAAACAGACACGTTTTACATGCACACGCGTGCGAGCGCATGCGCGCAAACGCACACACACAGAAATGCACAACATGCACATGACTATCCTCTCACTTTCTCTCCATCACACTCTCCCACGCATCTATCACCCGTCACACCTCACATCCCAAACTTCTTCCCCCTTGGGTACTAGCATCAATATCATGATTATTCCAAACTTTTGCCTCGACTATGAGTAATGAACGATTTTTATTTTTATTTTTTATATAGAAATAGTAAAAGTAGCACTTCCAACAAGCTCGTGGCGTGTTGTAATCTTGTATATTGACCTATTTTCAGTCACTACGTTTTTGACCGAGTATTACACAGTGATAAGTGGTTAATCAGACTAAATTGGTTTCAAAATATTCCCTGTTAATTGCCCAGCCTCTTAACTGACTCACATCACATGACTCCCTCTCTTTCTCCATCTGCTCTCCTGGCTCTCCATCATACTCTGTCCCACACATCCATCCCCCCATCTGGCTGTATCCCCCCCCCCCCCCCCCCCACACACACACACACACACACACCCCTGGCCTCCCACCACACCTCACACATCCTAACCTTTTCTCCCCCGCTGTACCAACAATAAAAAGCTGCCCTGCAGCTGCTAGTTGGAGTACAGTAGAGCTGCAGTGGAACCAGGAAGCGGCCGCGGCCCGGCTAATGGGCTTTCCCCAGGGGCGGGGGGGAGGGGGGTGTGTGTGTGTGTGTGTGTGTGTGTGTGTGTGTGTGTGTGTGTGTGTGTGTGTGTGTGTGTGTGTGTGTGTGTGTGTGTGTGTGTGTGTGTGTGTGTGTGTGTGTGTGTGTGTGTGTGTGTGTGTGTGTGTGTGTGTGTGTGTGTGTGTGTGTGTGTGTGTGTTGCTGGGGGGTACACAGGCTTATCTACAACAGGAGCGGCTTTCATTTGGTTCTGCTCGCAGGATGTGGTGTGCTGCAGTGAGCGGGAGTATAGCTGAGCTTTAATGGCTGTTTTTATTGTAGTTTTGTTGAGATTGCTTTTTTTTTTTTTTTTAAGTGATATTATTGATTTTTTTTGTAGCATTTACTTCCCCTCATTTTCTCGGCTGCCTGAAGTTATGCCCTACTACGACTCAGTTTGTCTCTCCGGGCAATTCTCCCCTTTCACCGTCATCTGCACACAAACTCTGACTTGAAAACCTTGTATTCCAAGTACTCCCAAGTGTCTGTCTTATATTCAATTCAAAGGATCATTTATTGGCATGAGAAAACATACGTTTACGTTGCCAAAGCAAAAGTGGAACAAACCAATCAAGATAAAACAATGAAATAAACGTTTAAAACAGAGTTGTGTTACATGAACACAAAATTGACAGCAGTATTTTTGCATTCATTTGGATATAAACATTTGCGTGGTTTTCAAAGTCTCTTTGGGTGATTGTAATCTGCGGGAAGTCTCTGATGTCTTGTCTTGGTACAGTGGGCAGACGGTTAGGAAGTGTAGCTCAGTCTCTACCTCGTTTTGTGTGCAGTGGGTGCATAGTCTGTCTTCTCTTGGGAGCCAGGTCTGCCTATGGCAGCCTTTCTCAATCGCAAGACTGTGTTCACTGAGTCTATATTGAGTTAACGCTTTCCT
>NC_139710.1:5950895-5993395 GCF_964188405.1 Protomyctophum parallelum | reverse complement strand
GAGACAGACAAAAGAAAAGAGTCAGAGAAAGAGGGAGGCAGTGGAAATGTGCCAGATAAGATAAGAGTGTATAAAACAGTAAAGTAATAATGGAATGAGATGCTAAATTGTCCACAATACATTTTCCTTTGTGCTTCAGTGTGACTATTTGAAAAAAAAAGCAACAATAAACACACCTCAAAACTGAAGGGCAAAGACGAGCTTCCACTATAGTGCACACCCTGCAGTACTATATACATGCATCATTATATTTACCATATGCAGAGAGGTGCAATTCCCCGTGCCGAGATTGTAAAATCCGAAGTCAATGATTCAATACGTCGAGAACGGAGGATGATAAAAGACCTCCGGAGTGTCCGAACAATCGGAAAAAGAGAGAAAAAGAGACAGAATAGAAATGCCAGCTAGATAGGAGATAGAGAAGCTCAATGATGGATTGAGAGCCAGACGGAGATAGAGATGGAGCATGGAATACAAAGGAGTTGAATGGAGAAAGAGAGGAGAGGAGTGCATAGAGGGGTGCCAGGTAGGAGAAAGAGAGGAGAGGGGTGCCAGGTAGATGGAGGAAAACATACCTATTAGTTGGACAGAGAGAGTCAAAGGCCCCTTTGACCCAAGAGGGGGAGAGAGTGATATAGAAGAACAAATAATTATATATGAGAAAGAGAGGTAAGGGGGGAGACTTTAAAATAATCAGCCTTTCGGATATGTTTATAAGGTGCAGAGACAGAATAGGGGAGTCGTCTTTGTATACCGTCTTTGAGCTAGCCAGTAAGATAGTCAAATTGCCAAATGAACCTGTCATATGTCTGTGTAGATTGCACAGTCGGCATGACGGTACAGAGGTGTGGGCAATCTAAGGTTCATGCAGCACCTCTCTGCCTCGAACCTCTCTATTCAATATTCTTCTGCAATGTATTTCTGATCACATGTTGCTTGCATGACTATTATGCATGTTGTTACTCTCTCATGTTGTTACACCGTCTTGGTCTTTTGCCATAATGAGACGCAAGACACGTGCCAACAACAGATTTAAATAAACTACTCTAAATGTATAGGCCTAGTCTAAGTAGACAACAGATGTGGCAGCGGTGGCCGAACGGATTGCGGAGCGGTCTTGATACCGGAAGGTCGCCAGTTCGAATCAGCGGTCCGACACGTTAAAAATTACCACCGCTGAAGTGCCCTTGGACAAGGCATTGAACCACTACCATGAAATGTTCTATGAAATAAGCAGGGCCTGGCTGTAAACAAGTATCTGATGCTTAGTCCAGTTACCCTGGGTAAACATAGTACCTTTCCTTTCCTTACGAATCTGTTGAGTGGGTATTTTGTGAAATAATTGCATAGGCTATCATTGTAAATATGTACCGGTAGTCTATGAACACTGCGTGAGAGATGGGGGAAAATGAGAGAAAAGGGGAGAGAGCGAAGTTGGAACGAGCTTGAACGTTGAGGTATTTGTAGGTATTTGCGTAGGTATTTTGTGAAATAAATGCGTGGGTAATGGCTAGCGTCAAATGTATGTCGAATCCACCGACAACAGCTGTCAATCAGTGTTGTGTATTATGTGTAACACGTCCTGATGATTCCACAACGCCAGCAAGCTATGCATAATAAGCACACATGGGGAGGCTTCACGGTGGCTCTGTTAGGTTCTGTGTAGAATGACGAAGCCGGCATTAATGTCGGCTCTTCTTCAAGCCAGTATTGCGCCCTCTATGTAAAAGTGGCTAATATGTGAGAGAGAGAGAGGCACCTTAAATGTGACTTTTCTTAAGCATTTATGTGCTTTTTTAAAGTCTCTGTTTCTTGTGTGTGCATTTGTGCGCGCGTGTGAGACCGCCATCTTCACTGTTTCTCGCAGCTCTTTGTGTCGTCTGTTCCAGAGACCCCTCTTTCTCTGCACTCTCCATTTATTGTCCTTTCTTTCATTTGATTTCTTCACCGCGCTGTCATTTACTCCTCCCGCTTCGCTTCGGAGTCCTGCTGTTTGTTTTCCCATCAGAGCTACAAAACTGTCCTCTTTTGTTCCTCCCCTACTGTCCCTGACATAACGAGCCACAGAATCCTCTTTCATCTTTGCCATCCTCACGGATGATCCTTAAAACCAGTGGTGTCAAACCGGTGGCCCGCAGGCCAGATGTGGCTCACGAATGGGTTCCAATCTGCAAGCTAATTAGGGAACTTTTTTATTTTTATTTACACAAAGCCTTCACCGAGTGCAAAAGTGAATGTTTCAGAAGTCTATCATCATCAACCTCACGGACACACACACACACACACAGACACACACACACACACACACACACACACACACACACAGAGAGACACAGACTCTCACAGAGGTGAAAAACACCCTTGTGAGTGGTGGCGGTCTGTTTGTTTTGTGATTTGTCACAAACGTGCAATTGACGTAGTTTATAGGATCGGGAGATGTCATGCTTCGACTACTCGTCTCCGTGATCTTCAAAAACAATTTAGGTGCAATTGTGTTTCCTGCATTTACAATTTGTTCAGTTATAGTTTCACAATTCACATTTGTGTCTACTAATCTTCCATTTCAAATGGCTGGGCTTGAAATGAATTTGAATCTCATTAAAACTTTGTTCTAGTCTATGACTGTAATTCAATAACAATCATGAAAGTATTGCTTCTTCATGAGAATCTAAATTTGTGTTGTAGAAAAGAGGAAAAAAACAACCACATGCTCAGCATAGAATGAAGTTGACTTTGAGTCTTGAAGGTGCTCCTGGATCAAGGGGAATGTAATATGAAAACAGAGAAACATCCAAGTTACCGATTGGCATGAAACTTTATACTTTCCCAGTCCCACCAATTCCCACTATTCCCATTATATTCCTTACCGGGCAGTTCCCAAATTCTGTTCAACAGAAACATCTGATACTAAATATGTTGTGCTTTATTGTGACATTTTCTGCATTGCATTTAGCTGACCCTTTTGTCCAAAGGAACTGGCACAACCACAAATTAAGCTTTTGTTTCCGACATCAGCAGCAACGCACGCATGCTAATGACATTTACGTTTAGCAATAACAGCCCTCATTTCATAGATCAACAGCACAGTGAGCACAGAAATAATGATTGCTTGTGTCATAACCGTACTGTACCACCCGGCCATTAGTCCTGTAACACTTGAATGAGCATAAGAGACAAGTGCATGGATGAGAAGAAGGAAAGAATAGACAAAAGAGTGGGAGGCAAGTGGACTTTCTATTTGAATGTCTTGTTTGATACCTTGATAGTTTACTTCCAACGTGCAGAGAAACTTCAGGAAACTCTGGCTATGAGGACTCACAATACCCGCATGTTTCAAGTTTATGTATAATAATGTATATTTAATAGACAGTATATGCATATATTTCCCACTAAATTAATCCTAGGGGATGATAAAATGTTCTTTCTCTTTGTTTTATTTTCTCTCTTGACATCTAGTTATACATTCATCTGACATGTTCAGCCCCACTGCAGTAAACACTTCAAGAACAGAGTTGTTTACTTGGACTGTGTGTGTGTGTGTGTGTGTGTGTGTGTGTGTGTGTGTGTGTGTGTGTGTGTGTGTGTGTGTGTGTGTGTGTGTGTGTGTGTGTGTGTGTGTGTGTGTGTGTGTGTGTGTGTGTGTGTGTGTGTGAGAGAGAGTTGTGAGACAGTAAAAGAACGTCTACACGTGACCAGTTGGGGTTACATTACATCACCTTGTCATAAGACTAGAAATAGCCTGAGACCAATCAGTTGATATGCATGTGATGTATATGTATGTCTTTCTGTGTATGTGTGCGCCGCATGCGCGCGTGTACCAGAGTTTATGTTTTAAAATCCCTAGATTCAAGGAAATGCCACACACACATGCACACAAGCTGCACACACACACACACACACACACACACACACACACACACACACACACACACACGCGTGCACGTGTGCGCACGTCATACACACACACACACGCACTCACTCTGCTCGCTCACAGTATCTCTCTGGCTCTGCTTATCCATTTTCCATGGTGGGTTTAACTGGAATCGATGGCATGGTAATGGACAGTAAGACACCATGCTTAACTGTGTTAAGAGTGTAATGCTACCTTTTAAAGTCTTACTCTGTCTGCAGACGGCTCATCATGTGTGCCAAGAATTCAGAGATCAGACTTGTGAAATGATCGAAAAGGTGATCTCCTTCTCCCCAACAACCCAGAGGAGAAGAAATGTAAGAGATGAGTTAATAAGAATGAACCTGTAATGATCCACTGCAGAATCAACTTACAACACAGTTCTATCGTCAGCTGTCATCCACAAAATGAACACTGTGTACACTGTCTCAGTATCAGCTCTTCTACAGTCCTTTCTTATTTTTGAATCTTATAACAAACCTATTTGCAACTAATAACACCAACAAATCGTTGGGTTGATTTAGCACCTTTTAATCCAAATTGCAGCATAAATGTGTGTCGGTCCCAACCGGCTAGACACGGCGAGAGCAGATCATCTGAAAACAACACTTTCCGCCGTACTCAAGTGTCGAAAGCCTCTCGAGTGCCTCAACTTAATTTAGGTCACAGGCTTCAATGGGCAGAATGTGACTTCATGCAGGCTGCAGCAGTTGTGCACGCTTGAACGCACGTTCCCCCATGCTCTCACGTGTCTCAGTCTCTGCTACAACTACAACAACATACTGTTTCATGACCTATAATGAATACGGCTTTGGTCTTTTAGTGAAGTTTTTGGGATTTGTGTTGCCTTTATTGATAGAACACAGTGTAGAGAGAGTACGTAGGGAGATTCACTGTCAGGCATCAGAGCCTACAAGTATGTTGAGCACACACATTAACCACTAGGCTATCGGCGCCCCCCACGTTGCCTTTATCATAGAAAGGCTGGCCAGGTTGCCTTTGATTTTAGGAATCCAAGGAGAAAATAATTGAACCTACGGTTCAAAGGTTTTAGGCCAAAACGTGAATCGGCCTGTTTATAGCTCCACCATGAGGACGATTAGAAAAATGTAGGGCGGCCTATCTTCCTTGGCATGACAAATCCTACAACATGTTTTGTTTTGTGAACTGGCTGGGTAGAGTTAAAGGAGAATTCCATACTAAAAGGCTTTCTTACCTTTCTTTGTAGTTGTTACGTCCCCACCAAAGAGGTCCAGGTGTTATTTTGTGCAAAAGCTCCATATTGGCTATTTCCCCTACCATAAGCCCTAAATGAATTGCATTGAATTGAATGGGAATTGAATGGGGCTATGGGGGTGTTGTGCTAATTCGCTTATTTCCACCGCTCAAAATTATAATTTCTTTGTATATATCCTCTCTTCATAATGTAAATAATATCCCAAGCGGCACACTTTACTACTTCTTTCGATGGAAATAAGCGAACTAGCATGACACCCCATAGCCCCATTCAATTCCCATTCAATGCAATGCAATTCATTGAGGGCTTATGGTAGGGGAAATAGCCAATAAGGAGTTTCTGCACGTCTTTGGTGGGGACGTAACGACTACAAAGAAAGGTAAGAAAGATAAGAAAGCATTCTAGCATGGAATTCTCCTTTAAGGATGTATCTTTAAGACAGACTCGCTAGGATGGTTATATGCATGTCTACTGCATTGGGTGCTACTGCACTTTGGGTGCTGACAATGCCTGCTCGGCAGGGGGTGGGGGGAGTTCACTACTAGCGTAGTAGTATTCACAGTCTGTGGTGTGTTATGTGCCTCCGTGCTGCCAGTTAGAATTAAACAAGCATCCAGACAGAGTAATACTAGCACTGCTGCTGATAGTTTAACACAGTAAATAGTCCGACGTGCCAATAGTCTGACATACGTTAAGACTCACCCATGGCTCCCGCGTGCGTTTAGTTTGGGTAGACTGTTGTGTGTCGGACTGTTAGGACGTCGGACCGAAGATATGCACCCATGTAGGTATACTATAGTCCTACAAGCAAAGTATGTCATACACAACATATTTACACATTCATGGTAAGGCAAAGGCATAGCACATTTCATCAACTATAGGCATTCCAAAGTAAAAGTAGAAATTGAGACATCAAGACCATTAAAAGAGTTCAAAAGAAACGCATAAAAGGATACTTTAATGAAAAAAGAAAACAAGATAAATATTTGAAGATTTGTTTTTATATAGCACAGTAAAAAGCAGCGGCAAAAAAGTAAGGTCTGCAAGCTTTGATTTAAAAGAAATTAGAGTTTTTGAAGACAGACATTTTTTCAGTTTTCCGGGAGTTGGTTCCACATAATGTGGTACATAAAAACTGTAACACTGCTTCTGACTCGGGGGTTCAGAAAACAAATCTGCCCCAGACGACCTGCAAGGTGTGTATGGTTCACGATGAAGATCAAAAAAGAGTTTTACCCTAAACCAGTCCGTGCTCTATAAACCAACAGTAGTAGTTAGGGAGCTAGAACTGGAGGGTCTACTTTCTTGGTATTAGGACTCGAGCAGCATTCTGAATCAACGGTATAGTCGTCTGATCGATTATTTTAACCACTTGAACCCTAGTGTCGCTATTCTGGACTTTTGGAATTGGTTTAACAGTGTAGGGGGGGAAAGGAGGGGGCCAAGTATTAGACCACTGGGGTTAAGAGATCTGTAAAGACATTATTACTGTAGTCATCAAGATGAATGCTTGGACAAGTTAGTAGGCTGACTTTGTAATTGATTAACCCATTCTGACCTGAGATCAGATTAAAAAAATGTCTATTACATCCTGACAGTTTCATTATTAACCCATTCTGACCTGAGATCAGATTAAAAAAAATGTCAGTCGTTCTTCGATTTTTCAAAAATAGCAGACCTACAAGCTCGTAGCGCGCCACTCGTTGGCGCGCTATGAGCTTGTAGATCTGCTATTTTTCAATAGCTAAAGCATAACATGATGCCAACACCAAAATGGGTGCCCGTTCAGAATGGGTTAATGTTGAAATTCAGGGACATTTTCAGTGTAGCTTATGACTACACCAAGATTGGTTTTCAACATTATCAATTGAAGCTGAGCATAGTGAATTTCAACAATGACTTGAAAATGAGAACTCATCCAATCGTTAGTTTGTTCAATGCATTGAGCAGGCGGGCGGCGGCCGCGGGGCGAGGTGCCCCCCCCCCCCCCTCTTCATAATGCAATAAACCTACGCATGCACGCACGCACGCACACACACATGCACGCCGACGCACGCACACACTCTGACTCTTACCTTACGTACCTTTTCTGTCCTGTCACTGAGAACAAATCAGTGTGTGTGTGTGTGTGTGTTTTGACTGCTTAACAGACACCCCCCCCCCCCCCCCCCCCCCCCCCCCACCTGCACTGCACAGGCACCCACTGACAGATCACTGACTCTTCATGTCTAGGCGTGTGTGTGTGCGTGTGCGTGTGCGCATGTGCTTGTGTGCGTCCTTGAGTGCACTTACACATAGAGCCCCCGACTGTGCCCGCCCGCCTGCTGTCATCTCTCATGGAGCCCAGACAACAGCTGAGGATGGTGGGATAGAGAGAGAGGAGG
This sequence comes from Protomyctophum parallelum, assembly GCF_964188405.1. Taxonomy (NCBI): domain Eukaryota; kingdom Metazoa; phylum Chordata; class Actinopteri; order Myctophiformes; family Myctophidae; genus Protomyctophum; species Protomyctophum parallelum. The sequence continues at coordinate 5,985,864 of NC_139710.1, read as the reverse complement.
AGGGAGAGAGAGGAGCAGAGAGTAAGTATGGAGGGATAGAGAGAGAGGAGGAGGGAGAGAGGAGCAGAGAGTGAAGTATGGAGGGATAGAGAGAGAGGAGGAGGGAGAGAGGAGCAGAGAGTGAAGTATGGAGGGATAGAGAGAGAGGAGGAGGCAGAGAGAGGAGCAGAGAGTAAGTATGGAGGGATAGAGAGAGGAGGAGGGAGAGAGGAGCAGAGAGTGAAGTATGGAGGGATAGAGAGAGAGGAGGAGGCAGAGAGAGGAGCAGAGAGTGAAGTATGGAGGGATAGAGAGAGAGGAGGAGGCAGAGAGAGGAGCAGAGAGTGAAGTATGGTGGGATAGAGAGAGAGGAGGAGGGAGAGAGGAGCAGAGAGTAAGTATGGAGGGATAGAGAGAGAGGAGGAGGGAGAGAGGAGCAGAGAGTGAAGTATGGAGGGATAGAGAGAGGAGGAGGGAGAGAGGAGCAGAGAGTGAAGTATGGAGGGATAGAGAGAGGAGGAGGGAGAGAGGAGCAGAGAGTGAAGTATGGAGGGATAGAGAGAGAGGAGGAGGGAGAGAGGAGCAGAGAGTGAAGTATGGAGGGATAGAGAGAGGAGGAGGGAGAGAGGAGCAGAGAGTGAAGTATGGAGGGATAGAGAGAGGAGGAGGAGGCAGAGAGGAGCAGAGAGTGAAGTATGGAGGGATAGAGAGAGGAGGAGGGAGAGAGAGGAGCAGAGAGTGAAGTATGGAGGGATAGAGAGAGAGGAGGAGGGAGAGAGGAGCAGAGAGTGAAGTATGGAGGGATAGAGAGAGGAGGAGGAGGGAGAGAGGAGCAGAGAGTGAAGTATGGAGGGATAGAGAGAGGAGGAGGCAGAGAGGAGCAGAGTGAAGTATGGAGGGATAGAGAGAGAGGAGGAGGGAGAGAGGAGCAGAGAGTGAAGTATGGAGGGATAGAGAGAGAGGAGGAGGGAGAGAGGAGCAGAGAGTGAAGTATGGAGGGATAGAGAGAGAGAGGAGGAGGGAGAGAGGAGCAGAGAGTGAAGTATGGAGGGATAGAGAGAGAGGAGAGAGAGGAGCAGAGAGTGAAGTATGGAGGGATAGAGAGAGAGGAGAGAGAGGAGCAGAGAGTGAAGTATGGAGGGATAGAGAGAGAGGAGGAGGGAGAGAGGAGCAGAGAGTAAGTATGGAGGGATAGAGAGAGAGGAGGAGGGAGAGAGAGGAGCAGAGAGTGAAGTATGGAGGGATAGAGAGAGAGGAGGAGGCAGAGAGGAGCAGAGAGTGATGTATGGAGGGATAGAGAGAGAAGAGGAGGGAGAGAGGAGCAGAGAGTGAAGTATGGAGGGATAGAGTGATAGGAGGAGGGAGAGAGGAGCAGAGAGTGATGTATGGAGGGATAGAGAGAGAGGAGGAGGGAGAGAGGAGCAGAGAGTAAGTATGGAGGGATAGAGAGAGGAGGAGGGAGAGGGGAGCAGAGAGTAAGTATGGAGGGATAGAGAGAGGAGGAGGCAGAGAGGAGCAGAGAGTGAAGTATGGAGGGATAGAGAGAGAGGAGGAGGGAGAGAGGAGCAGAGAGTGAAGTATGGAGGCATAGAGAGAGAGGAGGAGGGAGAGAGGAGCAGAGAGTGAAGTATGGAGGGATAGAGAGAGAGGAGGAGGCAGAGAGAGGAGCAGAGAGTAAGTATGGAGGGATAGAGAGAGGAGGAGGGAGAGAGGAGCAGAGAGTGAAGTATGGAGGGATAGAGAGAGGAGGAGGGAGAGAGGAGCAGAGAGTGAAGTATGGAGGGATAGAGAGAGAGGAGGAGGGAGAGAGGAGCAGAGAGTGAAGTATGGAGGGATAGAGAGAGAGGAGGAGGGAGAGAGGAGCAGAGAGTGAAGTATGGAGGGATAGAGAGAGAAGAGGAGGAGGGAGAGGAGCAGAGAGTGAAGTATGGAGGGATAGAGAGAGAGGAGGAGGGAGAGAGAGGAGCAGAGAGTGAAGTATGGAGGGATAGAGAGAGAGGAGGAGGGAGAGAGAGGAGCAGAGAGTGAAGTATGGAGGGATAGAGTGAGAGGAGGAGAGAGAGAGGAGCAGAGAGTGAAGTATGGAGGGATAGAGTGAGAGGAGGAGGGAGAGAGGAGCAGAGAGTGAAGTATGGAGGGATAGAGAGAGAGGAGGAGGCAGAGAGGAGCAGAGAGTGAAGTATGGAGGGATAGAGAGAGGAGGAGCAGAGAGTGAAGTATGGAGGGATAGAGAGAGAGGAGGAGGGAGAGAGAGGAGCAGAGAGTGAAGTATGGAGGGATAGAGAGAGAGGAGGAGGGAGAGAGAGGAGCAGAGAGTGAAGTATGGAGGGATAGAGTGAGAGGAGGAGAGAGAGAGGAGCAGAGAGTGAAGTATGGAGGGATAGAGTGAGAGGAGGAGGGAGAGAGGAGCAGAGAGTGAAGTATGGAGGGATAGAGAGAGAGGAGGAGGCAGAGAGGAGCAGAGAGTGAAGTATGGAGGGATAGAGAGAGGAGGAGCAGAGAGTGAAGTATGGAGGGAAGTGAGGAAGTGTTTTTTTTCAACAGAGGTAAAAGGAAGGGGCAGAGCCTCAGAGGGAAGAAAGAGTGGTGGAAAGAAGGCAAGAGAAAGGTGGGCGGGGTAAAGGCGTGTGGGAGGCACCCGGAGGTTGGAGAGAGAGAGAGAGTGATGGAGGGAAGTAGCCGAGAAAATTTGGACTATAGAAGACAGAGTGGAAAAAAGGGAAACTAGGAGGGAGAGCGAGGCGTGATGTTGTCTGACTGTTTGTTGTTACTGGGGTTATTAATAAGGATGACCTCATAGCTGCTCTCAGGGTAATTGTGTGTGTGTGTGTGTGTGTGTGTGTGTGTGTGTGTGTGTGTGTGTGTGTGTGTGTGTGTGTGTGTGTGTGTGTGCGCGTGTGCGTGTGCGTGTGCGCGCGTGCGTGCGCTCACGCACATGCAGTCATGCGCGCATGTGTGTGTTATTAATAAAGATGACCTCATAGCTGCTCTCAGGGTGTGTGTGTGCGCTCATGCGTGCGTGCATGTATGTGTCCATGCCTGTGTGTCCAGCTCACAAGTACTTGCAATTTAAATTTTATTCATAAACTTCACCCTTTGTCGGCTGCTTGAACTAGTCAAGTAATTATTGTTTTGTGACTCAGATATTTCCATTTGAATTTAAATTCTTCCCCAAGTTATTCTTCCCCTAGCTCTAGCTCTCTCTCTCTCTCTCTCTCTCTCTCTCTCTCTCTCCTTGTCAGAATGTCTCTCGTTTCTCTCAGCCACTTTTACACAGAAATCCTAAAATCCTATAATGTATTATAATATATAATTTGGTCACTGTCGGGTGGAAAGCTCATTACCGGTATGTCCAAAACGCTTACTTTTCAGGGAATGGAACAAAACATTTCAGAAATAGTGAAAATAGCCGATCTATACATGCAATTTAATGTAATAAGACGAGTGTGCTGAAGTCGTATGACCCACCCTGTTGTCAAAGAGTTAATTCTAAAGTTACAAAACTTTCATAGCTTCATAACTTCATAACTTCGTCTCTCTCTCTCACACACACACACACACACACACACACACACACACACACACACACACACACACACACACACACACACACACACACCCGCGTTCACACAACTACATAACAGCGTTGTTAGACTATACACTTACAAAGACAAATTGACAAATTACTGAGTCAAAATGATTTATGCTGTTTTTTTTGGACTAGGGACTATTCATTTAGGATAATCAATTTAAATATGTTGTTGTTGCCACTGTAATTGACTCGCACCTCACCACTTTCCCCACTAAATAAAACAAGACAGGGTCTAATAGCGGCGCTTCCCATTACAGTCTGAATGGATTTTTTTTTACTTTTTTACTTTGTCACTAGGAGAGGATTTTGTAAATGACGTCATGCCATCATCAATATTATGCCAGCCTCACCCAAATATGGAGGTTTTCTCCCCAGACTATGTATGTAATATGTATATGTATATGTGAGAAATTTACATTTGTGTGCGTGTGTGTGTGTGTGTGTGCGCGTGCGCATGAATGTTTGTGCACGGGTGACAGCAGCAATGCAAGTAGCATTACCCATTCTGACCGGGCACCCATTTTGGTGTCGGCATCATGTCGTGCTTTAGCTATTTAAAAATAGCAGATCTACAAGCTCATATCGCGCCACCGAGTGGCGCGATACGAGCTTGTAGGTCTGCTATTTTTGAAAAATCGAAGAGCGACTGACATTTTTAGAATCTGATCTCAGGTCAGAATGGGTTCATCAGACCAGTGTGTGTCCGGTGGAAACCTCGTATGAATCTGATCTCAGGTCAGAATGGGTTATATAGCTCATTGTGTAGCACCAGTCTCCCCAGCTGCTGACTGGGTCCTAAAGGGGCCAAACCACTGAATCCATGGCCTTCCCTGGACAGAGCCTTCGTCGTGTGGGACAGTCAGACACAGTATAGGACTGCTATGGCCCCACAGGCTCCAGCCCTGGTCCTAAAAGGGGACAAATGTTTTGTCTTGTTCCCTCTGTCGCAGGACCTCTCCTTGGATACAGTAACTCTGGGCCTGGGGGATGTGGCGGTCAGGGGAGCTAGTCAGCCAAACACATGACATCATCCCACACACAACGTCAACAACATGTTGTGTTTCAGCCTTTCCTATTGTGCATTACAGTTATTTATTTGTTTTTGTTTTTTTTCTTCCTATTTTGGACGTGTAGTTTTTTCGCTGACCCATGTGTATTTTAATATCTTGCTACTAAATCGTCTTCCTTCTTTTGTACCTCTATTTATATCCACATCCTGTTAATGAAGGCGGTTATAACTCAAATTCCATTCATGGATCAATAGAGGTTTTTCTTCCCTTACATTGTGTAATGTTATCCCTTCTCTCATAGGTCTCGTTATTAGCGGGACGCAAAGTCGGCTAATGCTTAAAGTGGCATTTGTATTGTAAATACCATTGTTTATTGTCATTATCTTTTTTAGTGCGCACACACTCATAAATGTGTATAGTTATGTTTCACGCAAATGCGCAGCACGCCCCCACCTACATTTTTCACCTCAAAACACACATAACTGTACTGTAATAGATACTATTAGCCATAAATACTGTACACACACACACACACACGCCCCTCCACCCTCCCCACCCATTTCTGTACCCATTCCTTGCCCTAATCCCATGCAGGAAGTGAGAGCGTATACTTATGGTTCTCGTGCTGACTCTCACCTCCATTCTGTAGTAGAGAGAGAGAGGCAACTGTGAGAGGAAAGTTAATGAAATAGGATATACCAGACCCAGAGAACCTCTCTCTCTCTCTCGCACACGCGCACGTACGCACACATTTGCACTTGCGCACGCACACACACACACACACACACACACACACACACACACACACACACACACACACACACACACAAACACACACACACACAGCTCTTGGTTGTGACATCAACAGAGCAGAGAGACAGCACCTTACACAGTATGTTGTCAATGTTGCTGGTCGGTTAATTTAACTGTAGACCAAGGACGTTGTACATACAGATACATGAAACAAAAGTACAGTGTGGTAAGTGTGTGTGCGTGGCTGCGTGCGCATGCACACAAACATACACCAGGAGATCCAAGAGAGAGTTTGGTCAGCCATGCCAGCCTAATAGAGCGGAGTCATCCACTGAGTCATTCACACAATGGAAGAGAGTGTTGAATGTATGAATTGAATAATTATATAGTGAGATCATTCATTACGAGCGTTTGAAAATGTTAGGGAATAAACTGCACAAAGAATAGGCATTAATAAGCTTTGAGCTTCGGGCCTATGCCTTTTCGATCAACCTATAAGAAATAGTGGATGTAATATGTAATGTAATGATTTATGTTACACTGTTGACTTGATCGAACGATTGGTGATTGGTCAGCATGGGAGGTTTCATTGGTATTTTCAACATGTCACAATGCACTGTTAAGTTATTTGGAAGCGAAGCTACTGACGTTGCTGTCGGAGAGAAACTTAATTTACAAAATGTTGTAAAGTTATGCAGCGATGAAGAAAATAATGCTGGAGGCATAATTGGTAGTTCCGGCAATTTTGTGCATGAACAGCGTTAGTATTCTAGTCGTGACTTCATATGTTTGATTTTGGCTTATGACAGTGAATGGCATTATTTGGGAAATCGTCACTTTTAGGGCCCGCAGAGTCAAATTGATTGAGTGTTGATTCAAATTGATCGAGTGGTGATTTAGCTCTGAGAGAGTGTATGCTGTATATTTGGTCAGTTTGTACATTGGGATAGTTAAATTATTATTATAGTTAAATTAATGTACTCCATTATCAACTCTAAGGGGCTGTAATGACCCCTGGCTTGTAACTCTGCATGGAGGGCAGCCAATAAACTATAGTTTCCACCATTGGGAATCATCAATATGATTGAATAAATAAAACATATCTCTGTACTTTGGTTGTATTGTCTCCTCCACTGCATGTCTCAGAAAAGCAGAAATGCCTTCTGGTCATCTTTGAACAAAGAATAATGTTTATTGTTCTTTACATGATAGTCATGTTGTCATTTTTCACAGCAGGCTTGTCCACTCCCTTCATTATTGGTTTGCTTTTATTGAGACAGTGGGAGAGACTGTGTGAAGCACAGAATGGAAGGCTGTGACAGGATGGGATGCTAGGTCAGTTATTGCTATGTGTTGACGGTCAACTACTGGCGGACACCGCGCCAATGTGGGCTCATTTTTTGAAATGATTGCAAAGTGACATCAGCAGGTTACGGACGACACGAGCCGGGAATCTCGGTCAACACATGAACGAGTGTGGAAACTTCGAGTAGGAGGGGGAGAAAAAATAGGTGCCTTTTCTGCAGCATTTTCCTGTCAAAAGAGACAGAAAGAGAACAAGCAAAGTTTGGGGAAGAGTGAGGAGAATAGATGGGCAGACTGCTAGAGGATTGGAACAGACGAAAGAAAGTTTGAGCACGAGATCGAGAGAGAATGATTGAGAATATCAACCGCGGGGTACACAGTAAAATCCCCATGGTACATTTTTTTTACACTGTCAGAATCTAATTATCCACTTGAACACTGGTGTCCCTACTCCTATTCTGGTGTGAACATTCTGCCAAAATAGCAGATCTACAAGCTCACGTTGTCAGCTATTTTCCGCGATAATATAAATAGAGAGACCTGAGGGATGCCGGTTAACTAGTGTGTAGGGTCTAAAATGAAACGGTGGGGGAGCCTCATTTATCCCTCTTTCTCTCTCCACTTGCTGCGAATTGGTACTTTTATCGACATTCACGCCATTAAAGGGCTTAAAATTGGTGCATAACCTCAAATAAAAAAAGTGAATTGGTGTTTGGGGGGGGTGGGAGGTTATTTCTGTTAAAGTCTAAAGGTCAGGAACACTGCTTGGGTTGTTTTTATCGGGGGGCGACTCATGAGGGGGAGGAGAGGATTTGGTTTGGGCTTTTTTTTCTCCGGTACGAGGAAAAGCTGGAGATAAAGCTTCCCAGAATGCCCTCGGGCCCTGATTGTGAGAGAGGCTGGGGCTGGAGCCGGCGTATTAACATCACATCCTCCCACCTCTCTAAACAAATGCACCTGTGTTATACACACACACACATGCACGCACACACACACACACACACACACACACACACACACACACACACACACACACACACACACACACACGTCTCCCATGTACAGTCATGGTTGAGAGTTCATACTCTACCAAATAAAAACAATATTTACTTGTGTAAACTCTCATAAGGCCACTTGATCCCTCTTCTCTCTAGCTGGTGCTGAATTACATTCAAGGTACAGGCTCTCTGTGTTTATAAAAGTATGACAAGGATCTATGACTGCTTGTGTAGTGTGCTGCAGTGTGTTACTGTATGTACAGTACGAGTACGGCAGTATATGAACATTCTAAAGATGTGGTAGACATGTTGTTGTTGGCTCCGAGACATGGACACTTTCAAAGAAATTAACGAAACGGTTGGATGGCACTTATACACCCGCCTTCTAATAACCCATTCTGACCTGAGATCAGATTCATACGAGGTTTCCACTGGACACACACTGGTCTGATGAACCCATTCTGACCTGAGATCAGATTAAAAAAATGTCAGTCGCTCTTCGATTTTTCAAAAATAGCAGACCTACAAGCTCGTATCGCGCCACTCGGTGGCGCGATATGAGCTTGTAGATCTGCTATTTTTAAATAGCTAAAGCATAACATGATGCTGACACCAAAATGGGTGCCCGGTCAGAATGGGTAAGAGCGCAAAATCTGTCTTGGAAGAGCCACCCATCGACTAATCTAATATACGGTCAACCTTCCCCGTGTTTCTTCACTGGTCCGATCCAGAAGAACACAGTTTGCATGCCGGCCACTGCTACAGAGCTGACAATGAGGTTATATATCTTCCCTTCTTCCCTGGAGTCCTACCTCAAAGCAGACCGGAGGTAGAAAACTGTCGTTCCCTGATGACATGCATCAGTAAGCAGGAACTGGGGATGGTAATGAAGTACCGGAAAGTCTGGCGTGGCATTGTGAAATCCATGATCTCGACCACGGTCGAGAAATTATATGAATATGTTGTACACATATGCTACACCCAAGTGTATAGTGGTGCCCTGTAGGCGAGCTGTATGCAATCACTGCTGCTGTGTCAAGCTGCGCTTATTTGACACCGCAGCTATGACTGAGCTCAGGGCCATCTGCGTGGATTTGTGTGTGGGAGATTCTGTGGGTACACACAGTAAAATCCTTAGTGGCCATTTATCTATTTGTAACTCTGAGAGGTGAGAGGTACAAATATTATACAAATGGACCCTTAAGGGTCAGGTGGTGTTAGATGTGCACACTGCACATTTCCGTCTGAGAATGCTGGCATGGCATAGTGAGATGGAGCCTATTTAAAGTTAATGTCCATTCATTCAAAATGCAATTCAATTCAATTCAGTTTATTGGGTAACATACCTGTATAGTGCAAGCAAGGGCATTCGGTGGCTTATGTTGTTTCGTGTTTGATTTATGGCTGGTACGAGGTACAGTATATGCTAAATAAAATCGCAGTAATCACTGTCACATTATTTATTATAGTAAATTACAGGAACACACAGAAAGACCTTATACAGTGTGAGACATACTTGCTAGAGAGGCAGTACAGACACTTCAGAGTAAAGGACATCACCTTTAGAGTCCAAAGGTTATGTGATATGGATGATCTGATGTCTCTTTGTAGATGTGTGGGAGTAGACATATACAGCCGCTAAACAGTATATTGTGCTACTGTACATATTTAGATGTTTAGATTAGATTATCCATTTAATGTTATCTTTAGACAGTAGGTTGTAAATATAATTGTCTATATAGACACTAGATAATCAATATCTCTATATCCTTAGACAGTAGATTATCCATGTCACTCTGTCCTTAGACAGCAGATTATCCATGTCATTCTGTCCTTAGACAGTAGGTTGTAAATATAATTATCTATATAGACACTAGATAATCAATATCTCTCTGTCCTTAGACAGTAGATTGTAAATATAATTATCTATATAGACACTAGATAATCAATATCTCTCTGTCCTTAGACAGTAGGTTGTAAATATAATTATCTATATAGACACTAGATAATCAATATATCTCTGTCCTTAGACAGTAGATTGTAAATATAATTATCTATATAGACACTAGATAATCAATATCTCGATGACTTGTTTGGACAGGAGTATATTATCCATATTACTCTGTCCTAGATGCATTACTGCATTACTGTCTATATAGGCATAATCCATATAACAACGATAGAGTACCTTCATGCATATCACGCTCCTTTAGACAGTAACTGTATAGACAGTAAATTGTACATACGTATTACTCTGAGTCTGTAAGTCTGTATAGAACGTATTATTGTACATACAGTGTTACTCTGTACACTACACAGTAGCTTGTTGTATTACTCTAGTCTATACAGTAGATACATTACTAGTACGTATCGTTGCTGTCAGGCATATCTCCATACGTAATAAATGCCCTGGCCTATTTCATCATACATGAATGTCGCACAGAATTAGCAGATCTACAAGCGATGTGAGGCGTTGTGAGCTTGTAGATCGGCTATTGTCACTATTATTATTATTTAACCCATTCTGACCGGGCACCCATTTTGGTGTCAGCATCATGTTATGCTTTAGCTATTTAAAAATAGCAGATCTACAAGCTCATATCGCGCCACCGAGTGGCGCGATACGAGCTTGTAGGTCTGCTATTTTTGAAAAATCGAAGAGCGACTGACATTTTTAGAATCTGATCTCAGGTCAGAATGGGTTCATCAGACCAGTGTGTGTCCGGCGGAAACCTCGTATGAATCTGATCTCAGGTCAGAATGGGTTAAATGTTCTTTAAATGAACGGTTTTGGACGTAAGTTTCTAGCCAACAGCGGGGATGCAGTGTATAAGACGTGGCCTACATCCCAGCGTATAGCCTACATTCAACATTGAATCCATTCAGAATGTACTCTGGAATCTCTGGGGGGTTTTCCTCATCACATTTCAGCTGAGTGAAGTGACCCTCACTTCCTGAGCAGCCGGCTAATTTTAACTTGTAAATCACAACCCCAGAGTAATTGGCCATACGTGCAAAGGGTCAAAGTTGACAGCCCAAGGACGTATAGGAAGGACAAAGGCAGCTCACTGCAGCCTCTCTTTGCTAAATCTAGCTGAATCTGGTCTCTTTTTTATGGGTGAGCCCTTTTATGGTGTGGACCCATTGCTGACCTTGGCCAGATGTCCCCCAAGATACTATGCTGTGGGTGTGTATGTTGTCAACCTGTGTGTGTGTGTGTGTGTGTGTGTGTGTGTGTGTGTGTGTGTGTGTGTGTGTGTGTGTGTGTGAGTGTGAGTGTCCTTTTGCGTGCACTGTTTTCGGGGAGTGCTATAGGTGCTGACTGGGAATGGCAGGCATTCTGTTGGGTTTATTGCAACATGTCCCTTCCAATTGTGCTGCTGATTACGACCATCACAGCAACACGCGCACGCTGATTACGACCATCACAGCAACACGCGCACGCTGATTACGACCATCACAGCCACACGCACACAGACGCACACATTCATGCGCACACACACACACACACACACACACACACACACACACACACACACACACACACACACACACGACAAGCGCTCAGGCCCTTGCATTCTAATTAGCATCCATTGTCTTGCGCAGTGATCAAACGAGGGGAGCAGCGGTGGAGCTGTCTGGCCCAATAGCAGGAAGTGACTGCTTCATTAAGTCTTCTTCTTTCCTTCTGCCCAACAGGCCGATGCTCCATGTCAAACTGTCATGTCGCTGGCCCTCAATCAGTCTCCATTCAGAGTCCGTCATACGATGGTGCTGCTTGCTGATGTGATGCGTTGTTATTTAGCTCGTTGTAGATCTGCCGTCGGCAAGCCTCACCAATCGATACCATGGTACGACCGACTAGGGTTAGGCCCATATTAGGGCTGGGCGATATGACAAAATCTCATATCACGATATAGAATTTATTTTATCACGATAACGATATACTCACGATATAGCATATTTTTTACGATACCTATTTTTTTATCTAAAAGAATTGATTTTTGTTCAGGTCGAGTACTTTACTGTACTTGGGCTGTACTGTACTGTACTGTACTGTACTGTACTGTACAAGCTCTCCTCCCTGGCCTCTGTCTGTGTTAGGCTGCACAACAGTGACACTTGGTGGTGACAATAGTTATGCTATTTCGTGCTCGGTTACAGGGACAGGGACACACATAGCTGTCTATAATGGTTGCACCACTCAAAAAACAATTAAATTCACATTATCCAGTCTACTTATATGAATATAATACTGATGCCCTTCCCATGCACAGACAGGCCCAAAGCAAGTACAAAAATATTACAAAATAAAATGTATATAATAATAATTAGAGGCTGAACTCAATTGTTCAGCCTCTGTAGACATTTTTAAAGCACAGCTCAAGACCCACTTCTACAACATTGCTTTTAATTGATCTTTTATTTTTTGTTATTCATGTCCTCACTGTATTGCATCACTGCTTGTTTTTTAATGTCGTTGCCTTGCTTTTCTTTTTTTCTCCATTGCTCTGTAAAGCACTTTGAGAGCTGCATTTCATGTCATGAAAGGTGCTATACAAATAAAGTTTTATTAGTATTATTAATAATTATTATTATTATGACAATTAAAAAGAAAAAAGAAAGAAATAAGACGTTGCCATTCAGACAGAAGTACAGGCCTGTGTCTGCATTAAATTGGCTTAAGGAAAAAATAAATATCTCATGTCACAGTTTGTCACTACAGTTGTTTCAGTTCATTTAAGCTCTGTATAGGGAATCAACATGTTCTGTTGTAGTTATAGTTTAGTTTGTTAAAGACGTTGGGCAGCTTAACGATGTTTAATTGACTACAGGCGATAGAGTGAGAGAGAGTGAGAGAGAACGCGATCTTGTCGTCAACTCTCCATGCCCACAGCTGTGCGTATATTATGGGAGTCTGGGACGAGTGGGGCTTTTTCTTTTCCTTTTTTTTTGATGATCACAACAAAGTCAGCGTCTTGTGTTGTTGTTGTAAGCTGTTGCTGAATTAAGGACTTTTCAAATGGAATAATTTATTTGGAACAATAAAACAAGACAGACGCAGCACAGGAGGACTGCACAGGTAAGAGGAACGTCTTCGTCTTGGAAGAAGTTTGCAGTGCACCCGACGACGGACAAGCTTATTGTTCAACTGTGTAAAACATGCGTGGCTCACGCAATTTATCAATTTGACCCAACATGAAACCTGCATTTATAACAGTGAATGACCGGTTACTTTAGGGCGCGTTCGGAAATAGCGCACTAGGCGCACTGTGCAATGCAAACTGATAGATGAGTTCGCTCCGGTGTGGTATTTCCGAACGTGCCCCTTACACCGCTCTGAATCTCGTCAGCCATCATCATCATCTCCCTCTTTTAGGTGCAAGCACCACCTCGGCTTGTGTTGTGGTCGTGTTGGCCTTAGAGTATATAATAGAGAAGACATCCGAAAGGTGTTGGCTCACTGTTTTCAGTGCGCGCGGTGGGCTGCTGGGCATGCCGTATATAAGCGCTGTGACGTAAAATACTGCCGTAAAGCGAAACGGCGATATAAGCGATATAGCTTTTTTTCGTGATAGACATTTTCTATCGAAAATACGATATATATCGTCATATCGCCCAGCCCTAGCCCATATCCCATTCTGACCTGAGATCAGATTCTAAAAATGTCAGTCGCTCTTCGATTTTTCAAAAATAGCAGACCTACAAGCTCGTATCGCGCCACTCGGTGGCGCGATATGAGCTTGTAGGTCTGCTATTTTTCAATAGATAAAGCATAACATGATGCTGACACCAAAATGGGTGCCCGTTCAGAATGGGATATACACTGACTACAGTATGACTTCAAATCAAAATTGCGATTTCAAATGTTTGCCTTGATTATGATTCATGAAAGTTTGTTGAAAATAAAAGAATGGTGAAAATAGTAGATAGTACAAGCTCACGTGGGTGAACATCCTTCATTCCAGGTGCTGGAAATGCCATTCTGTGTTATAACAAACCGTGTAAACTGGATCCTTAATTATTGAACCATGGCAAACTATCACAACATGTGTCTGCCATACCAGAAAGAAAATAATTGCATTGATCTTTTTAAATAGCTTAAACGTCTCGATTATTTGGTTTTAAGTCGGTCATCGGTTTTGACATATTTTTTTGCAGTATAAGTTAGGCTTCACCACTGAAGCCTGAATGCTTTGGAAAAATATATAAACTGTACTATAATGTCATTAAAGCTTTTTCCTATAATGACAAGCCCCAAAATTGGGATGCCAGCTTTGAATTTAAATAAATAAATAAATATAGCCTGATAAGGAAAGCTCAATTACCGCTTGGAGACTCATGATGTGTGTTTGTGGAAATAATGAATTCACACAGAACTCCTACACAGCGACTGCAGTCACACACATTCACGCATACACACATATACTGTGTGTTCAAACGCACAGTCACACTCGTGCTCATATACACAAATTGGGATAAATCGAGTATGAAATGCACACACACACCCACTCACGGTCCCACAAACACTCACACATACACACACACACACACACACACACACACAGATATAATGAGCAGTGAAGCGATTAGCTATAAAAGTGCAGTCTTAAACAGTTTGTCATAGCAGATTCAGAAGCGTCTGGCTGCCAGCCACAAGAGTGGAGCCTGTGTTTATGCATGAACTAGGGTAGGGATTGCATGTGTATGCATATTTGTCTGCATATTTTTATGCATGTGTGCAAGTACATTTTTGTGTGTGCAAAGAATGCATGCCTGCCGTGTGTGTGTGTGTGTGTGTGTTGCAGGGTTTGGCTGCTCTTGCTGTCTTCTGGATGGACTAAATGGAAAGCTGAGGTCTGGAGAGCATACTTATTTAGGAAAAATGCACTCGCTCTGGTTAACGTGCTGCACTGTCACACACTTGTGTGTGTGTGTGTGTGTGTGTGTGTGTGTGTGTGTGTGTGTGTGTGTGTGTGTGTGTGTGTGTGTGTGTGTGTGTGTGTGTGTGTGTGTGTGTGTGTGTGTGTGTGTGTGTGTGTGTGTGAGAGAGAGAGAGAGAGATCCTATAGTTCTACCGTTGTGAACTTGTGAGGACCAGATTCTTGAAAATAAATAAATAATGTCTTAATGCTGCCGGTGCGGCTATTTTAGATAAGTATAGTGTATTAAATCTGCTGCCACCTCTAACTGAAATGCTTAGTTAGTTACGGCTAATGTGTTTTGTGATTGTGTTTGTGCGTCGTCTGCGTAGCTTTTTGTGTTTGTGTGTTACACTTTATATAACTCCATCGTTTTTCTTTCTCTCTCACTCCGCAGTGGTAGAAGCAGGCTGTTTGTTTCAGGCTATGCAGTACTTATATGTGTGTGTGTGTGGCACTGTGTGCATGTTGTGCATGTGTGCGTACGGTGCATGCATGCGGTGTGTGTGTGTGTGTGTGTGTGTGCGCCCATGCGTGTGTGCGTGCACCTTGTCTGCTGGGGAGAAGTTTTCCAAACAGCTAAAGTCATTCCTGTGCTGCTGCTGTATGACTTATCCTGGGCCACATCACAAGTTCAATCCCAGGTGGAGACACTTACTGAAAGGATAGACACTTGAAAGGAGAAGCCAACCCTAAAACTCAATCATTGTGCTTTTCCAACGTTTTTAGACCCCATGACTCTGAGAGTGTAGAAATTTGGTTCAATTTGGTACAGTCTTACAGACCTGCAATGGCCTGTAAGACCCACATCACTGAGCTATTCCGATGATCTTTGACAGTTTAGTCGATATTCACAGACCACCGACTGTCATACTTTTTAATGTCGGCTCACGCCAAAGCCGACCACGTTTCTACTTTTAAAGCAACTCACGTGCGTACCATTTACTGTTTACTCGATCTGCCCACTATAATAAGAGCATATGTCATCTGACGGCAGTCCGGGCACTCCAAAGTGAGGAGGAGGATCTAAGACGCTTTTATTGACGTGGATAAACCATTAGAAAAATAATTACAGTATCAATGAAGCCCTGATGATCACCTAGTGGTCGAAACATGTTGGCTATTTCAAACCACAACCATTTCCAGCCCTATTTTATGCTTTGGTTATTCAAAAATAGCCAATTAGCCTACAATGTGATCTTGAAGATATTTTTTTTCCCCCGGCTTTGGGAGAAAGCTCTGTTTATAGATATTGACTTAACTGTCTAAGATCATTGGACATCATCGCCAGTAGCAGTAGCACGATGAAAAATATTATTTAGGGTGGATTTATCACACACACACACACACACACACACACACACACACACACACCCTCACACACACACACACACACACACACACACACACACACACACACACACACACACTCAACACCTTAAATGTAATGTAAGCCCCTGGCACTAAAACACACGCTTGGAGAACAACAACAAATTGTCCAATGTCCTCACTGTGGCCAACACACCTACATGCACACAGTGCTGCACACGGTACGGCCATAAGGTTTGTGATTAACTCTGAATTATTTTCATTTGATTAGACTTAACTCAATCTTAGAGCACCCAGCTCTTTATCTGCTACATTAATGTGTTTTTCAGATTTTATGTAACCTCTTTTTACTCCACTCCGTGGATATCGTCGCTGTCGGGGAGGAAACCTGGCATGTCCAAGAGACCGTTCATCATTACTTAAAACGTTTTAAAATAGCCGATCTACAAGCTATTTTTTTGCGATACTCTTGTATGATGATGTAGGGCTGCTTAATTTACAAAAAGTTGAAATATGGAGTCTACAAGGTTTCTGCCTGACGGCAACGATATGTTGTTCACTTTGTATTGGACACCACCGCATGCACGTTGTTTTTGTTCCATGATTCTGGCTATATTTTTGTTTGTATGGAGAGGGTTTTATTCTCGTGCTGTCAAAACACTGGAGACTCTTGCGTCTTCACGATGGCGTATTCCTTGTGCTGTGGTCTGGTTATTTACATGAGTCACCCAGAGTCTGGTGCTGTTAGAGGCTGTGGCGCTTTGGGCTGAATGAACAACAATGGAGCCATGATGGAAACACATCCCAGGCTGGCCTTTGTCATGGTGGCGCGCACGTGTGTGCGTCTGTGTGTGTGTGTGTGTGTGTGTCTGTGTGCGTGCGTACATGTCTGTATTCTGTTTGGTTCAAAGTTGTCAAGTGACAGAGGGGAAAAGAGCAGAAGTATAGGAAGATAAAACCCTGACTTCCAACAACCTGAAGCACTTTACACTGTAGGGCAGGCTATGCCTCTCATTCATCCACAATGTAGTCGTTATGCCAGTTAATTCCTCCCGACACACATGAGGTGATGTGCAGTGACAAATATCACCCTCCCTACTCAGCTTCCATCACCCGTAGACGGGCCAATTGTGTTCATATAGGCGAGTTGGATTCGAACCACAAACACACACACACTCACACAATGGCGCTCATCGGGAGAAGGGGGGCTTTCGGCATGTCTTCCTCAATCCTCGCAGATACTTTGAGACAGCGCCAGAAGGAGTCAGGGCTCAAACCATGAACCTGCTCTACCTCCTGAGCCTTTCTTTATGCTCCTCTCTGTAGCTTTCCTATCACATTGCAGTTTCTGCTTTCTTGTTTTAGTGATGATATTGTGACTCATATAAGCCACTGAACGATGACATGGATCCCTTCTGGAGCGCTGCTGTAGCTAACCTGGCTGTCTGATGTTAGCTGACGGCTTGTGAATCCAGCCATAAGATGTAGTCTGAAGTTGAACTCCGTGCACAGAGCTGCCAAGTCCATGAAATAAGAGCAGTGAATTGGAAGCTTGGCTTTGCATGCCTCTCTTTTTCTAATTTAATAGGCTTATAAATGTTAACCAATAACCATCACTTTCCATCTCAGACCTAATATCTATAGTTTAGCTTACATGTTGATATATTTCACATTTAGTAGTAGGCCTACTCGCTGACAATGCGTGTCTGCGTCCTTATAAAATCTAGTTTTGCTTGTTCATATTTCACATTAGTCTCACTGGCATTCCGCGTCTGGCTGTCTGCGTCATCTATCGAGCGCATTAGGCCTATACGTGGTGGTCCAGTGGATGGTGTGCGACTGTGCGTAGGGTGGTGTGGTGGTGGGGAAGTTGAAAGACACAAAGTCAAGTCGTAGAGAAAAAAAAAAGAAGAGTTCAAAGCCTCGCTGAGAGTTTCATTTGATAAATTCATCATCATCAAAAATCATCGATCTCTCTCTCTCTCTGTCTCTATCTCTCTCTCTCGCGCGCGCCACACGCCTGTCATAATGTTTAGCGCAGTGGTCAGCAGCAGCTATACACACGGCTACTCGTTTGCAGTTGCATCCATTTCCAATAACGCCCAATGCACGCCTTAATGTGTGAATCACTCACCTTGTGCTCGCTGCTCGTTTTCAGAATAATTAATCAGAGGTTTGTCGTATTATGGTTTTAAAGTAGGCATAAACTTTAGCTGGTCAGTCAGTGTGTGCGCAGAGTGAGAAGCAGCACTGCTCTGACTGCAGCCTCTGCTGATTACATTGATATGACCTAGATATGTCATAATGCGCGTCTGACCGGCAAGATAATTAGTTATTTGGCAACACCTGTGTGAAATACCAATAGTATAATTCATAAAAGGCTTTCATGTAGCCTACTTTTAGGCTACATTTCGGGGTGTTCATTTCAATTAGTTATACTTGCAAATTGATAAAAACGATTGATACAAAAATAAACATTAATTAATTAATTAATGTTCACACAGGGCCCCCATTTTTTCCCAGATGCCTCTGCGTGTGGGAGCATGCTGATCTGTATATGTATGTGTGTGAGTGTCATTCTAACACTGACAGATACAGAGAGGTAGGTGCGAGGGAACTCTAAATAATCTAGGAATGAATGAAGGGAGAAAATGAAAAAATGGAAATAATACAATTAAGGGAAAAGGAAACTAAGTCCACAAAACTAAGAGTGACTCACACAGGGGGTCTCTTTTATTTACTTATCAATGAATTTGTATATTCTTCTCTAAAACCAGAACCATTTTCAGACAAAATGGAGAAGCAGATCAAGGGAAGAGAAGGTACAGATATAGCTGAAGTATAGCGAGTCAGGGTGAAAAAAAAAAACACAAATCATGGCTAAAGAAACAAGAGAGGGGAGATGGAGAGGGACACAAGGAAAATAGTGCCGGGGGAGTGCGGCTGATGTCTGTCAAAAGAGAACATGGAAGTTACTGTTATTTTCAGGTTATGGTTAGTAGAGAGAGAATGAGAGCCCTGCCTAGACAAAGAGATAGACAAAGAGAAGCACAAGATGAATGGTTGGTAGGTAGCTAGATAGATAGATAGATAGAATAGTTAGATAGATAGATAGATAGATAGATAGATAGATAGATAGATAGATAGATAGATAGACGCGGTATTGGATTGTTGAGGGTTATTTGATTAACATGCATTTGTAGTTGCAATACTATCTGTTGCCGTGCGGTGTGTGTGCATGTGTGCTTGCCCAGAAGAGCCCACTCAATTACAACCACAGTGTGCCAATTGTCTCTTTGATAGAGAGACACAACGTGGCCAGATGGATTGTGGGAGTGCAGGACTTTGCAAATTGCTTTGGATAAAAATGTGTCGGGAAAACAAGTCGAGTCATTTGTATAGCCTCACACACAAACCGATCATCAGCCTGCAAATATGAGTATACACACACACAGTGTGTGTGTGTGTGTGTGTGTGTGTGTGTGTGTGTGTGTGTGTGTGTGTGTGTGTGTGTGTGTGTGTGTGTGTGTGTGTGTGTGTGTGTGTGTGTGTGCGTGCGCGCGTGTGTACAGTATGTGAGGATATCAACTACTAATCATATAGCTCCTTCTTGACAGGGTGTCTTCAAACACACTGACAGTACGTTTTAACAGCGGGTGACAGCCAGACGAATTTTCCGGAAGTGCATTATTTGTCAACGGGACCCGGCAACTACCGGTGATAGAGGCGACAGGCGACGGTCGAAAAGTGGGCGGAGGAACGTCGGCCGAAAAGATAAAAATAAAATTCAAGCAACGCTCGCCGTTGGTCTCTGAGGCCTCCCGCTGTTAAAACGTACTGTGAGAGGTTGGGACTGGGAGGAAGGGGGGCAACAATGATGGGAAGAGCAGGAGCCGAGGGAGGGAGGGAGGGAGGGGGACATGAAAGGTAACAAGAGCAGAGAGAGAGAGCATGGGGGAAGATTGATGTGAGGGGGTGCAGTACATCAGTGGGCATGATGACAGGTGCCACTGAGCACACAGGCAGCGCCGCGCAGTCGCACACATGCTCAATAGTTTTGTCTCCTCCTTAGGAAATCTATGGAAAATACAGGATCAACCTCAAACTAATTGCATTAAAAACCAAACGTAGCTGATTTTGTATCTTGAATAACATCCTGAATAACATAAAAAAAAGTTGCCTGGAATTGTCTGAGGGGAAAGCGTTGAAGTGGCTATGGCTAAATTTAGCCACAATGAGTGTTTTAAAAGGAATGCTCCATTACGCAGCTATGTGTGTGTGTGTCCTACATACGTGTATGCGTGTCTGTCTCTGTGTCTGAGCACGGAAAGCTGCAACACAATAACTCTGTCATTTCTCGACCGTTTCGGACGCGGATGGGCTCGCCGGAACCGGGCCGCCCCCCCCCCTGGGCGCTTTCCTGGGGGTCTGGATGTTGCGCAGACCCTTACACGATACAGTTGCACCGCTCACTTCACACAGGTGTGATTTTTTACTATTGTGTGTGGGGTTTTTTTAATGTTTTTTTTGTGGCTTTCGCCTTTTATTTTATATTTTTTATGGAGGGACAGACAGAGTAGGCTGGCCAGGAAATGGGGGGGAAGACATGCAGTAAAGGCCGTCGGGATCGGGAGTCGAACCCGCAGCACACTGCCAGACTGGATTACCAGCCAAGGTGCCTGGACCATTGAGCCATGGCCCAGGCCTATTGTGTGTGTTTTTTAATAGTTCAAATAGCCGATCTACAAGCTCGGCTATTTTAAAATGCTTTCCAAAATTGTAAAAAAAAAAAAAAAAATTGCCAAAGACGTTTAGGCATAAGGATAAGATTGGACCCGAATTCATGTTTCACCCACTGAGTGACGATGCATTACTGTATTCTTACTTTATGTTACTGCCATACTACCCAAATTGATTGATTGAAAAGATAAACCCAATTTAAGATTCTCTTCACCTCCGGCTGATAAATGCATGTCACCTTGAAGAAGTCGTGGTCGTTTCAATTTCATTCATAGAATATCTATTGCTCAGAGGAATATTTTCTGTCCGACTTTTCAAATGCACCTTTCAAGTGCATTACAATGCTATGATAATCTAACTTTGACCAAAAAGTGAAGGTGACATAGATTTTCACACCATACTGAAATGTAAGTGTGCTTTGGAAACTTGTCTGCCGTATGTGGTGACTCATAGTTAGTGGGATACATATGCAATAGCACTGGTATGATCCTTTAAGATGTCTATATGCACCACACAATATACACACTCTAGCTACTCCTTTTTGTGAACCTGAAGCACCTTAACCTTGATTTATACTTACACATATAAATCAGGGGTCCTCCATCCTTCACACTCTCTGCCTCTCTATCCTCGACTCTCTCCATCCTCTCCTCTCGGTGTGAGCCACGCAGCAGCACTCCTTGCCTCTATCGATCCCCAGCTTATCTTCCCGTAAACCTGGGCCTTCTCCACCTCTCTCCCTCTACCCGTCTCTCCTCCTGACCATCCTCCTGTCCTCTCAACGGTATTGATCTGGCTATATGTGTTGGACAGAGTTCGAGCAGGCAAGCTGTTACAGTAATGTAGAGCTGAGAAAGGAGATTGGGGGCCTCGCGCTGGGTCCCAGGTATTATGTTTCTACTCCTAATGGCCCCTAATCAGACCCCTGATAGGACTGGCTGCGCTGCGCTGCTCACTTTTCACTCTCAGTTTTCACCTCACCACTTTCTTTTCTTTCCTAGCCTTTCTCCTGTCGATATTTTTTTGCTGATGGCCAGGGATTCTTATACGTTTTTTACCGACCCAAGATGATAGCTGTTGTTTATGTTTTCAGAAAGGTGATTCTTAACAGAATGACATCCTGTAGCCAATGGCAAACTGGGTAGTTAGTCAAGTCACCCCAGGGCAACATTCTGCCAAAATAGGTGAACATTTGGGCAAATCTACGAGCTCAACACGTTGCACCGTGATGCGTTGTGAGCTTATAGATTGCTTATATTCAGTATGAGATTTTAAAGGAGAATTCCATACTAAAAGGCTTTCTTACCTTTCTTTGTAGTTGTTACGTCCCCACCAAAGAGGTCCAGGTGTTATTTTGTGCAAAAGCTCCTTATTGGCTATTTCCCCTACCATAATTAATTGCATTGAATTGAATGGGAATTGAATGGGGCTATGGGGTGTTGTGCTAATTCGCTTATTTCCATCGCTCAAAATTATAATTTCTTTGTATATATCCTCTGTTCATAATGTAAATAATATCCCAAGCGGCACACTTTACTACTTCTTTCGATGGAAATAAGCAAATTAGCATAACACCCCATAGCCCCATTCAATTCCCATTCAATGCAATGCAATTCATTGAGGGCTTATGGTAGGGAAAATAGCCAATAAGGAGTTTTTGCACAAAAAAACACCTGGACCTCTACAAAGAAAGGTAAGAAAGCAATCTAGCATGGAATTCTCCTTTAAGAGGTATTGTGTAGAGGGAGAGTTTTACTTTGCCACTGTTGCGAAAATGCTTACTCAGCATAGGGAGACAATGACAACGTCAGGTAGGCCTATCTACTCTATATGTAAAGTGTCTTGAGACAACTTGATGTGATTTGGCACTATAAGAAATTGTAATTGAATTGAATGGAAATTGAGTTGTGCAGAGGGGGCCAAGGATAGGTCCCTGGGAAATCTCGGTCAACTAAGTTTATATAGGGTTTTGTGGTTAAATTTGAATATACTGTTTTTGAGGTCAGGAGTGTGTTTAACTGTTGTAGAATGTGGTCATTCTAATGATTGTGAAATTCATATGAAAGATGTAGGTAGTACACAGCCAACACTCTCCACTCACAGGTAGTACTACTGTCTGTCCCTCCATAAAGAAATATATAAAATAAAGGCGAAAAAGCCACAAAAAAACATATATATAAAAAAATAAACGAAAGAAAAACTGTGCAAACCTGTATCGGTTAAAGAGCGAGTAGCCTACCTCCGGCTGTTACTGAGGTGTGGGAGGTCACCTCCCCCTCATTTCCCAAGCGCCTGGATTTTTCTAGATAGCCCGAAGTGAACCTGATTTGCAAATTATGATTTTATATTTACAACCCCCTTTTTCCTCTGACATTTTGGCTACCATTGCACATTTTCCGTTGCCTTCCAAATGTTTTACTCTTATGCAGCAGCATACAGTACAGCTTCAGTTCAGTTAGCATGTTCAGTATGCCTCATTATTCTCATTTTATTCACTTCTCATCAGCTGCTGGGTTTGTAAATACAGACGAGACCAAGCATTAACACTATGACAGTATTCTACAGTGTTACACAATTATTGATTTGGGAAACACAAGCTTTTATTGCTCTTGCACAATAAAGAAAGGAAGGAGGAAATCAATCAATTAAAATACTTCTTTCTGTCTTTTCAGACTGAATTCACTTATTTATTTATTCATTATTATCAGCCTAACTCAGTGTAATAATTGTTATTTATAAATTGTTATATTATAACAATTTATAAATAACAATTTCTGTAAGATATAGTTCTCCCAAGACTTCAGTCCTTGTTTGCCTAGTAACTAGTGTTGAAGGGCACTGCACAGTTTTGCAATATGATTGCTGTGACTGAGCGCTGCCAAGTCACTCTGCAATGAAGCAGGAACATGCCATATGGAGTGTGTGTGGCAACATTTAGAAGTGTTTAGTCATTTGCAACTAAACATTTGTAAGTGAAACTACTGTTTTTTAAAAGATTTTCTTTTTGCTTTTTCTGCTTTTTTATTGATAGATTGATAGTAGACTGACAGGGAATAGGGAGAGAGATGGGCGAGCTCCATGCAAGTGGATGGAGCTCGTGATAGACGAGAGTTCACACTTTACGGCTGAAACATGGCAACGCCGTTACTATGAAGTAAAGTGTGACGCTTAACATACTGTTGACATTATGGAGAGAAGATAAATACAAACAAGAATAGTGAATTTTCAGGTGAAAGAAGCGCTTTCTTCCCCCCCACCATATTAGTATGATTGTTATTTTAGTAACGTACGTGTATGTGTATGTGTCACAACCTTGTGCCTCACAGATCTAAGGGTCCATTTGCTTACCAACTCTCCAAAACCTCTAGTATAGATGGATAGTGTCACATTCCGTGACCCTTTCTGCATTTTACATGTGTTCCTTGGTTTTTAGTTATTTTGTTTTTTACTTTACTGTTTTCCTGTGATTTTGTAGTATTGTGTTCCATGTTTCTTATTTCCAGTTAGAGTTGATCTTGCACTGTGTACCTTTATTTTGTAGTATTGTTTAGTGCCTTCCTGTCTGCCCATGTAGTTCTGTACCTGCCTTGTCTCACCACCAGTACTGTGATTAGCCTATGTTTTCTACTCCTTTTAGTCTTAGGTGGTCTTTACACGAGAACGGTGTTCATAAGAAACGGCTAAATAAAGTATCGTTTGCTGGTGTGGTGTCCCTTTTAGACGAGAACGTGTTTTCAGGAGGTGAAAATGCAACAAAGTGAAAACACCTTCCAGAGTGGAAATCTTTGAGAACACTGTTTCTTCCTGTCTCCATGTAAACAGGCAAAACGGTGAATACGCAAATCTTATGACATCATGGCTCACGTTGGCTCACAGCGCATATGTTTATTACATTGATGCAGAGCCATATAGATGGAGTTCTTCCAATGAACAAGCCTCCCTCCTCGCCTACAAAGCGCTGCTCATCAGCGATGGTGAATGTAAAACCATGATGTAAATAAAAAGCCTTGTGATAGGCGGCAGCAGCGTTTACGTAGCCCAATGTATTATAAAAGATATAACCATCCCGTGGCGCGCTCTGCCTGTCAGCCTGTGTGTCACTCGATGCGTCAGTCGAAAGAAACCCCGTTGTGGTCTGGAAGCGTCATTCAAAACCCTGATAGGGTGCGTGAAGGGGAAGCTACCTGGTTCTTCTTCTTGTACGTGGGTGACTGGTCTTTGGCAGCCCGTTACCGCCACCTAGCGACATTATAGCGTTTTCATAAAGTGTGCGTTCTCGTGTAAAGGGTCAATGAGTTTGCCATTTTATCTGGAGACCGTTGCCGTCTAAAAGAGGCCTTAGCCTATCCCTGTGTTGATTGTCAGTTAGTTTCACCTGTGTCCTGTTACTCCCTTTGTCTATATATACTCCCCTGTTTGTTCATTTCCTTGTCAGATTATTAGTGATAGTCACAGTTTTCTGTTTTCTAGACAAGTTATCTCCTAGTTATCCTTGCTCCTCGTGTTCCTTGTGTTAATAAACACTTTGAACCTTTCCTGACTGTCGTACTGCATTTGGGTCCTACCGTCTCTGGTCTCGAATCGTGACAGATGGATAGATAGAATAAAACAATCTTTTAATTAACAATCTTAATTAACGTGCTAAGGTAAAATACGAACGAGCTTGTGTAATGTCACTTCCAAGTTCCAATACTTCTCATACGAGGAAATCAATAATCACTTTCCATTCGTGTTAATGCCTGAACCACTGTACTCTGTTAAAAACGGATCAGCACGTCAGTAAGACGTCAGTAAGACTTTCTTTGTCAGGTTTCACCTGACAAAGAAATGGATTTTCGAGCAATGGAAATAAGCCCCAACGCCCCATTGAGGGCTTATGGTCGGGTAGGGTAAACAACTGCAACTAAAAGTGAGAAAGCCTTCTAGTACGAAATTCTCCTTTAACAAGTACATTGTTAAATATATAAGGTTTTTCAATCCAAAATTATAAAAATCGATATTTAGAGATAATTTTGTATTCTTCTAAATTGATCTTATCTGGCATGTAAACAAGTGAGGAAAATGATCATGTAAAATGTGGACCTACAATATTCTTTACGGTGTAGTCTGTGTGGCTGAGCCTGTTACTACATGAACACCAGAGGCTAACTAGGTGACATACTGTACACCTATAGACAGCCCTAAGCAGCAGCAGCAGCATCATGGCTGCCCTCCTGCTGTGTGTGGGCTGTGTCTATAGTAACCAGCTACAGTTGGTGTGACCTTTCTCACTGCTCGTGGCTCCACACAATGCCCCTGGGGCCCAGCATGCACTGGAAGAACAGGAGAAATTGAAAAGAAGAAAGACGAGAGAGGAGGAAGAGAAGATGGGAATGAGAGTGCTGCTGGTCAATTAACCTCAACCCCCTACCCGTCCTGGAGCCAAGTGGGCGGTCTGACACAGTAGAGTGTAATATTCAATGTTATAGCGTGCAATAGATAGACGGATGAACAACATACAACACAATTTTGTGTGCGTGTGTGTGTGTGTGTGTGTGTGTGTGTGCGCGCGCCACTACCAGGGTGTTGCCTTCATCAGGGGCCTATTGAGCCGTTAATAAATAGCCTGCGCACGCACACACACGCGCGCGTGCACACACCTACGCTCGCACACGCGCGCACACACACACACACACACACACTAGATGCCCTGAGTGCAGGGGTGACAGGTCAGGAGCTAACCTAGCATCATCCACTGGGGCCAGAAGGGCACAGAGCAGCGGAAGGAAGCATGCAGGGCAGAGTGCCTCTGTAGCTCTCCCATCACAGCGAGCCCGCACGGCACTGACAGCACAAGGTCAGACAGAGAAAAGGAGAGAGGGGGAGAGAGAGGGAGAGGCAGTGGAAAAGTGACAAGACATCCAGATAGACACACAAAGCGAGAAATCAGAGTTCAAAATATATATAATCTTCGAGAAAGACGCAGAACGTGAGACAGTTGAAGTATATTGTTGCCGTCGTGAACAAACTTCCTAGATCTGTATTTTAACTTTTTGTGATTTTTTTTTCTCATAAATTAAAGCCCTACTTTGTCATACTACAGTGACATGCCAAAGTATGGAGAATAGTCGATTACAAGCTCAAACACCACCCGTTTTGAGCTTTATTTATGCTATTCAAAATAGCATAAATAGTAGAACTAATATTTATGCTATTTTGAATTTCAATTCTGAAAAGTAACAGTTTTGGACATGGTTTCCATTTAAAGAAATCTCTAAGAAGAGAACACCAGCACTCACGGACATAGTTTAAGGCACTTTTATTCGTTTCTGATTGGCAAAACCTTATATTCTCAATATATTCTCAAATACCTGCAATGTTTAATCATGTACAACCCCCCCCCCCCCCCCTTCAAGGTTTCAGCCATTTATGCCTATTTTGCATTTTGAATCTTTAATTATCTGTACCTTCATAATTATTGGCTAAAGGACTGAGACTGACATGAAATGCTCGCATACACTTTCAGAGTTTATCATATTAATGTGTATTTGTATTTTTGCTATATTATGTTTGCACTTTTGGGTTTTTGGCTGTTTGTTATTTGTATCGACACGGACAAGGGAAAGTGTCGCACCCTATACCACACTATAAAAGTGACACTTCCTGTTTTTAAGTGGTGCAACCACTTCTACATCCAGCATGCAATGTCCGTGTACCTGTTTGTGATGTGTGTACCTGTGTGAGCACGAGTGGTGTGCGCATGCGTGAATTTGGAACGAGAGAAGTATGTGACATGGCTGCCACCTGCTGGACGCAAACGATACAGAGAAGAAATTGGAACGATACAGAGAAGAAATTGGAACGATACAAATTGGAACGATACAGAGAACCAATAGACGGGAGTTGCACCACTTGGTTCACACATTGGTGTGATTTTTGAGTGGTGCAACCACTCCTACAACCAGCTTGCAATGTCCTCGTACGTGTTTGTGTGTGTGTCTGTGTGTGTGTCTGTCTCGTACTTGTTTGTGTGTCCGTGTGAGCATGAGTATGTGACTTAAAAATAGCAGTAGGGGCGCCAGAAACAGTGAGAGGGGTAGTGACTCTAATGAGAGAGAGTGAGAGAGGTAGTGACTCTAATGAGAGAGAGAGATAGAGAGAGAGAGAGAGAGAGGGGGGGGGGGGGGGGGGAATTGCACCACTCAGTTCACACGTGTGTGATTTTTATAGCATGCAACGCTGACGAAGGCTCCAAGCCGAAACGCGTACGCTGTGCTGTCTGCAGCATACTATGCCAATCAGAAACCAATAAAAGTGCCTTAAACTACATGTCCGTGAGTGCTGGTGTTCTCTTCTTAGAGATTTCTTTAAAAGTTTACTTTTCCCGTCCACGCACCCGGTAAGAATGTATAAAGACAGTGAGACGTATTGGAGGCGTGCGGGCTTCCTTGCTTCAAATTCCACTGGACAGCAACTATATACAATTTTGGGAGAGAGAGAGAGTTACAGTTTATTCAGCCTGTAGAGAAATCCACACAATGAAATCCATGTACTCACAGCTCTGTGAACAGCCAAGTGTGTGTGTTGGAGAATAGATGGGCACCATGCTGTATAAGTTTAAAGAGTCAAGAGAGTTAAATGGAGGTGAACTCTGACCATTTCCCTCTCCTCTAACCTACACTGTAGAATCCCAAGTGTCAATCGAGAGTGTATGAGATTTGCTCTTACAAATGGATAGATTCACATTTTACTGTGGGTTTGACTGTGTGTACCAGATTCCTGGCAGCAGAAACAAATGGGAGACAGTACAAGTTCGTTCTTTGTTTTAGTGTGTTTGTTCGTAGGCTCATTTGGCGCGGCCAACAGATGCTAAGTATACACTGATATGAAAGAGAAAATGAACTAGGTTATACAGTGGAGGAAAGTGTGCTCGTTTCATTATCTGCAGCAGTCTTTCATAAGCCGAATCTATTTGAACTGCCAGATAAATTCACAGTAGCGAGGAGTTTGCTTTAGTGACATAAACCCTATGCTTCTTTGACCGGGGTCCACCAGGGGTCTATACTGGGACCCGTCCTTTTTCCCTCTCTCTTCGTGAAAACACCTGATCTACAAGCTCACAATGTGAAAACCAACAGACATATTCAGCAAAGAAAATGATAATATAAATACATATAGAGCCCATTTAGAGATTGTCAACAATAGAGGTTATGCGTGTGACATAATCATCAAACCAGGAAGTTATGCAGGAACGCCTACTGAGTGGCAAAAAACTACTTCCTGGCCTCGACAGCCCATAAATCCAAACAGAAAAGTCCTATCTGATTGAATTAAACAACGTTAAATGATGTTAAACTCACTTTGCATGTTGCTTTGCCACTCGATGTGCCATTCACTTTAAGCATGCGCATACCCTCTATACACTGCACACAATTTAACATACAATATATGATACAATATTATATGATTATAGACTAATTGTTGAGGTGGCAAGATGACACGGTAAGTTAATTCCCAAGTGCTATTTAATCATTTTATTAGCATTAACCTGTGAATAAATGGCAAAACACTAATAATTCATAATTTTACATTAAAATAACAAATGGATGTAAAAAATAACATCCGAGGTTTAAAGGTTTGAAACTACTAGTAACTTAAAGTAAACTGTGTCAGTTCCATTGATCCAAGCTGGAACAGAATCGATTGATTGATCATTAAAATAAACTTGCTCTGAAAAATGCACGCAGCCCACGTCTGTAAAGTGGTCAGATGGGTGGGCCATGATTGAGATGATTTGAGATTTTCAAGTGGGCCTTGCAGATCCACTGCTCTAAACATCTCTTTACAGTATGTAGCCTTTACCACAGAATTAGCTATTCTATAAGCTCACGACTTGTAGATTAGCTATTTTAGTTTTTGCTGGAGAAAATGGCAATAATTAGTTTTTATGCTTTTCAATTTGCCTCCCAGGTACCCCGTGGGGGACCTGTGAATGGGGAGGCACATACAGGAAGACACGGATTTGATTAAAAGTCAGCTTGGGGGCATATGTGGATCCAGAACGCCACTATCGACACCACGCATGTATCCACCATGTGGCAGACAACCAGGCGGACAGCAGGCCAAGACAACTCAAATCTGATTAACTCCAAAAAGGACAATCTCTCTTTCCAATTTCACCTCATCTTATCTTTTCTGGCCCTCGCACTGGCTCTTCTATCATTGACTCTGGTCTGAACAGGTGTTTGGCCCACAGTCAGACAGTGGAATCAGTTCCATTTTTTATCTGTAATCAGCTGCAGCGCACCCTGGCCGCGGGCCGGCGATGGAAGAGATCAGAGCCACGGTGACAAGAATTATCAGCCTGGCCACGCCTGACCGGCAGAGTGTGACACGGAGTAGAGCGAGGGAGGAGAGGGAGAGGAGGGGAAAGGGGGGCGAGAGTGCTATACGGATGAAGGGGAGAGAGGGATAGTTTTAGAAGGGATGAAAGGATGCTAGAAGATATGGACAGGGAGATGATACTGTGATATACAGTATGTGTGAAAGAAGACATTGTGTCAAGGGAGTTAGAGAGAAGAAAGGAGGGTTATTTGAGAAGCGAACTGGGGGAGGGAGGGGTGTACTGTATACTGATTTATACTTGGTTGCACACATTGGTCCTCATTCACAAAGGAGAAATACGCCACAGTGTAAAGGAGATGCGTAATGATATCATATTTGTCCGAACGATGAAGCTACGAAATTTCCCTGTGCAATTCAAAGATGGGTGTGTACCACAGGTACGCAGGTGTATGTCATATTGAATGCGAGCGGGTGCCAAATGATCGGAAAATCACCCCGACAACTTCATTTGCATTGATCCACGCCCCATGTCACACCATAAAAGGCTTCAAGCATGACTCAGCAGACAGCAGTTTGTCTGATTAAACTATAGGCTTTGCAGCTCAAACGAAATGGAGGTCCTCCTGACAGTGGAACGACAAAATATTTATATTTTCCAGTGACTAGCGGCTTCACAAATTACAATAAAAATGATTGCTGGAAAGAAATCACAGCCGCGGTCATAGCTGCTGTATATGAATATAGCCTGCACTCTATTAATAAAAAAAATCTACACAGGGGCAGGACCAGAAACAAGCCCTTATAAGTTAGGGCTTTTATGTCATATCGTTTTTTGCACCATTGTATACTCGTAGACCTACCACTATATATGTACAATATATTTCCAAGCTTACAACGGTGAACGCGGGCTCCGCTGCTGCACTAATATAATTATAAAATGCAGCTTGGCCATTTATTTATTTAAGTTCGGGACCAAGGTGGGTGCTCACTCACACCTTTGCAGAGGTAAAACATATATCCGCAAGTTTTTTTTTAATATCGGATATATGTCAATGCAGCCTGCATTGATCCATGCGGGGAAGTCGTCTTTTGAGAGAGAGAGAGAGAGAGGGGGGGGGGGGGGGGGGAGGGGGGGCATGGGCCCTCAAGACACTGTCGGTTTGCGATAAAGAACAGTATACATTCATAAGTGAATAATTATAGGCCTACATCATAGGCCTATAGGATCCTCTTGTCTGAAGAAATTATAATCCAGTGAGTTTAATTGAGGTGGGCCTGCAGGCCTATACATTTTCAATTTGCGCAGTTATGTGGCTGAGCCAGCCTAGCCCAATTGATTTGACCTGATCTATTTTTGCACAGCTGCACTGATGCTGCAATTAATTGAGGAGGTGTGGTGAGGCCAAAAATATAATAAACATTTCAAATGAATATGGCTTTCATACACTTCAAATGAGATTTCAGCCTTAAGGACATGGGCTCAGACTCATCTGAGCTCAGTTTTGGCTATTTTATGGCTTCTGTTTAGCAAGATATGAAAATTAATATAATTATGCTGAGGAAGAACACAATTTCCCATTCTGTGGGGGAGCAGGAGGGGAGCCATAACATATAGGCCTACTGCTATCCTTTCAGTTTGCTGGTTAAGAAGAACAGATCTACATCGGATTTGAAAAGCAAATGGAACAATGTGGACATATTCCTGGACCAGAGTTTTGCCTTTTTTCCCCTTCTTTTCTTTTTTGGGGGGGGGGGATTAATCTGTTTTGGAGCATGTTCTATACATCGGAAAAGCTATCCAGCTGGTTTCCTCACCAAATGGAAGAGTTAAACTATTCTGTGTGTGCCATCCATGTGATCAATATACATTATTATAAATGAATACCACGACGCAAATGGAGGCAGATATAGGTACCTGCAGCAAAGGCTTTAATTGGCTGAGTCTCTGTCAACATGCTGATGCCATTCAGTAGGCGAATGTGGTCTTCTATTTCTTTATATACTGTAGCCGACGGCCGCAGTAACCCTTGCTTGCAGGGGAAGAGATAGGAGAGTCGATCTACAAGCTCACAATGCGTTGCACTGTGAGTAGAAGGCTGCCGAGTGAGCAGCAATCGTGCATGCTAGAAATATCCTAATATGCCTTCTACACTACCATGGGAGCTGGTAGTGGTAGAGTGCAGAGTTTCCGAACCAACCAACGTCAAGTTCACGGAGATGGCCATGGATTCCCACGTAACGTGGGAATCCTCATGAATGCCCGTCCGCTCACGCGCCGCTCATGATATTAGCGTAAACGCCGAATGAGGACCATCATGTAGTGTACTGAAAATAGCCAATATTATGTGACACGTTGTGAGCTTGAACACCTGCAATTTTGGGTCTGAAACACTGTGTGCAGCTGAGTATAAATCACTGCTAAGGATGACAAGAACGAGAGATATGGAGAGGCAGAGAACAAGAGAGGATAGATACAACAATGGATGAAAATAAGTGAGATGAGATGAGATGAGACTGAGAGAGGAGTGGAAGGAGGGACGTCAGAATGATGCGAGCACCAGGGACCACAGGGTCTACCAGAGAAGGCTGAGGAAAAGTCAAGGAGCTGATGGGTGGTGCTCGGAGTGGAGCGGGTGTTGTATTGCATTGAGGGCCTGTGGGTTAAAGTGGTGGTGGGAATTAAATGCCAATCAACCATGTGAGAGTAAAATCCATTGGCATTGACTTGGCTCAATCCTGTGACTTCTGCTCACATTGAGTCTCTGCTGATTGTTGATAATGGTTATTGCACCCAATGTGTGGGCGAGTGTTTTGTGCTTCGAGGCGCAAAAAAACCGACGACAGACGGCAAATGTTGGATTGATGTTGGAATTAAGCGGAGTTTGTGTTTTTTTCTTGGTGTGGAGGCGGAGGCAGAGGATGCTTGGGTTGTACGATCGGTACAGAACACAAGCAACAATCATGTAATACAGGCGCACACTCAAGTGTTATACATTCATCTCCCTAATAGAGTCATGAAGAAATGGCCCATGCGTATCTTTCTTATGCTCTTGTCGAAAATGCAATTCTCTGCGGAAGTGGAACGATACAGGAAGGCAAGATGGAGGTGTTCTAGAAAATCCTCATAACGTGGGAGTGGATGGGAGCTGTGTTTTTGCGACCACGTGATTTCCTGGTTTCATTGAGACTCAAGTGGTGACCGATAGATTAGTCGAAGAGAGCCATCTAGTGTAAAACCACTGAAAACACATCGTCATTCGGCAATGTGAGCCTCGGAAGAATATGATGAGAAATCTTTTGAGACCAATATTTGAGTTTGTTTCTTCATAGGCTGCTCTGTTCTTTATCTCCAGTGATTCACGGTACAGTTCCTTGTTTTGTTTACTACTTAGGTCGTTCCTGGATATATTTATAGCCACTTCTTTAGAGCAAGGACTCACTCTGTCTTTCCACATAGGGAAGTTATTAGTTAATGTTGGCTTAGAAGCAAAGAGGAGGTTGGCTATAACACATGCACACGCTGTGCATGCACTTACGCACACACACACACACACACACACACACACACACACACACACACACACACACACACACACACACACACACTATTATGCCCATTATAACCCCCTGGGGCAGTGAGTGCACCTGCAACAAACTTTCATTAGCTCCACACTCTCATTAAAAGTAGATTCCTATGGGGCTGTCAAGGGTTCATCTGAGAAGTGCAGTGAAGGTGTTGTGTGTGTGTGTGTGTGTGTGTGTGTGTGTGTGTGTGTGTGTGTGTGTGTGTGTGTGTGTGGTTCAACCTTGAAGCTTTGAATAGAGTGAGCAGACTTAGATGAATATGTGAACAGAGATTGAATAAGAGGAAGCTCAGTTCTAAGCTGACCTAGTATGCACTGCAGTTTGAGGTGGCTTTGGAGTATGTGGGGAAGTGCAGATTATTGTATTCTATGCCCTAAGCCTTCTGCTGTTTTGAGGGAAACTGGTAATTTATCTTCACGATTTCTATGTTGGTGCGCTCTGAGGCTGAACAAAGCGAGAGATCATCCCTTCAATATTGTATTCATATATTATATTCATATATTCAAAACTTTTTCCCAAACTTTTTCCCAAAAGATTTCTTAGATTTCTTGTATATAAAATGATAGTTAATGATATTTACTTTATTGATCCTGCAGGGGAATTGGAGTCGCACAAAGGCCCAGCAGTTACAGTTACAAGGTTTCAGATACAGAGTACAGAGCAATACAAAGGAAATGGAAATGGAAAAATAATAAGAAGCACCGATAAAGAACAACAGTATACAAACGTATACACCTACTGTATAAACAATCCTGCACTATGCAGGATAGTTGTACAATTTACAATTTACAATTTAGGCATTTAGCAGACGCTCTTAATCCAGAGCGACTTACATTTAAGCAAGAACAAAAGCATGGGAATACATCACATAAAAGCATTTATCATGAAACATGCGTAAGCTAAGAAAGTAACAGTGGAATATCTATATAATGAAACTATACATACATATAATGAAACTATACATACACTATACATATAATACTATATATACATATAAACTATACATATTTACTACTATGCTATTGTTGTATATGTGTATACTTTTGTATACTGCTGTGTAGTGCACAAAAACAAAATGGTGTTGAGCTAATTGTATGAAGCAATTTCTTAGAGCAAATTTGGCATCTTTGGCTGAAACAAGCATACTACAAAGCAAAGAGCCAGAATAACTCCAGCTGTGACCACCATATGTGACACATTTTGTACCCCATATCATTAGGGAGTCATCCGATGTAGAAACTGTAGAAACTGCAATACGCAGACTTCACAGCAGCTGACCAGAACGGTCCCTTCAGATGAGTTTATAGGGAGATAATGGCACTCAACACAGCTGACCAGAACGGCCCCTTCAGATGAGTTTATAGGGAGATAATGGCACTCAACGCGACTCAGCACTGGAGAATTTAGGTGGTGGAGGTTTTGGAAGAAAAT
>NC_139710.1:5753125-5948195 GCF_964188405.1 Protomyctophum parallelum | reverse complement strand
CACTAAGTACAGTATGGAATCCTTAGCCCTGACAATGTGGGTGCCACACTAGCATGAATGTTTT
This sequence comes from Protomyctophum parallelum, assembly GCF_964188405.1. NCBI lineage: Eukaryota > Metazoa > Chordata > Actinopteri > Myctophiformes > Myctophidae > Protomyctophum > Protomyctophum parallelum. Next base: position 5,948,131 of record NC_139710.1, on the reverse strand, counting down.
ATAGCGCACATTAGCACCATGTTCTAGCACAGTGATACTCAAACTCCGGCCCTCCAATCAATGTGCATAATGTCTGTTGACAGAATAGAAATGGAAGGCCAAACTAATAATAATGTACATTGCACTTGCAAGTTATCAAGTATCATTAATTTTATCAACTGGCCCTTTGCCATTTTTGTAATGTGGCCCACTGGTTCAGCTATTTGAGTATCCATGTTGTAGCACATTGAACTACACAGAAATATGTCTTTATATGTCTATGTCGTCGGCGCCACGTTCCACGGTGTTGCCCTACGGGGGAGGTTCAAGGGCCTTAACTCTGGCCATGTGAGCGCCAAGTTCTACCGCGTTGAGCAACACAGAGGCCTGCTGGTCTGTTTCTCTCTGTGTGTCATAACCACCACATTTATACAGCTTCGTAAATCTTAACTAGCTTGTCTCCAATATATACCGCTCACGGCTTTAAGACAAAAAAAAAACTAAAAACATCTAAACCTCACTTGCGGTATCGACCAACTCCCCCCCCCCACTGAGTCGAGTTATTTTCCATCCCTCTGCTTTCATCCTCTTTTATTCCTCTTGTTTTATCCCCCCTCCCCCCACAACGCACTTGTTCCCTGAGTCTGTCGTGTTTAATCTGGTTTTGCCACTTCCTCTCCATGTCTGCCGGCCCTCCGCCCACTCATACGTCTCCCTCTTCTTGTCTCTTCTCTCTTACAGCATCTTATCTTCTCCTGTCTTACGTCTTCTCTTATTGTGTTCTTTTGTTCCATAATCACACAATTACTTTTCTCTCTACTCTGCCTCATTTGCCTCTCTCTCTCTGTCTCTCTCTCACTATCGCACGCACGAACACACACACACGCTCTCTCTGTCTCTTTTTGAGTGGTGCAACCACTCCTACAACCAGCTTGCAATGTCCTCGTACCTGTTTGTTTGTTTGTGTGTGTGTCTGTCTGTGTAAGCACGAGTATGTGACTTAATAATAGCAGTAGGGGGCGCCAGAAACAGTGAGAGGGGTAGTGACTCTAATGAGAGAGAGAGAGAGAGAGAGAGAGAGAGAGAGGGGGGGGGGGGGGGGGGGAATTGCACCACTCAGTTCACACGTGTGTGATTTTTTTTAATTTACCTGTCCTCTCTCTCGCTATCTCTCCAGCTGTTCCTCTCTCTTTGCTGTTCTCTCTCTCCCTCCTATAGTCTCCTTCCACCACACCACACTTTACGTCTGTCGCTCTCACCTTTCGCTCTCTCTCTGTCTGCCAACCTTGCTGTATCTCTCCAATCACATGTAAATAAATGACAGCTCTCTCCATCTTCTTTTCTCTCCCTGCTCTCATTCTGTCTTCTGCCCTGACTCCGCCATAAGCTGTGCGTGCGTGCCTCTCTTTCTCCATCTCTCCGAGTCTCTCTCTGTGTCTCTCATTCTTCTTCTCTCTGTCTCCGTCTCATTCAGTGTGCATGTTGCTGCTTCAAAGTCCTTGCTAAAATAGGGCCTTTAATTATAGTTTACAGTGCAGGCGGCTGGGCGGTTAGCAGTTATAAGCAGAGGCTGGAGTGTATTTATAGCTGAACCTCGCCTCTTGAAGGCCCGGCTCCCTGGCACACTGAAGGAGGCAGATCACAGAGTCAGGGCCCGGTTCGAGGCTTCTCCTACCAGCCGTGCAGCGGCTGCTTTGTTCCTCTCCTGGCTGGAGGTCAGATAGTAGTCCTGGATGGTTGAGTTCAGTTTGGTTTGGCTTGAGTTGGGTTGGGTTGGGAGGAATGGAAGGGTTGGATGGTTTGTCGGTTGGTAAAGCCGCCATGTGGCCCTGAGATGACTCACAGTGACAGACACACGTGCACGCACATTCACACACACACACACACACACACACACACACACACACACATCTGCAGACTTGGCATGTAAAGACCCACATACACGACACGTGTGCAAACACAGACACGCTCACTCCTCCACAGGCTGTGGCCACTCAAATACCAAGACAGATATTACTGTTTTGTGCAAAGAGACAAAGATTCTGGCAACCTTCCATTTCAGTTTCATTCCTCACACTCTCATTCCCTGTGTTTCTTCCTCAGCCAAAGTAATTTAAAAAGCTTTGTTTGTTGGCATGCCAGGCACATTCTTGCATTGTCCAAGTAAACTACGAATGTGATGCTAACAACATACAAGAACATATTATTATTGTCATGTGACCCTGCAGCAGTGGCGCTGAATGGGTAGAGAACCTGCCTGCAGGTTTGAATCCTGGGTGCGTGCGCACATGCGTGCGGCAATGTGTCGAGGTGTCTCTGAGCAAGACACTTAACCCCTAACTGTTCCCCAATCTGTGCTAAGTGAAGTCTGACCACTTGCACAGCAATCAGCTGCGTTGCTTCTAATTAGATGCAATCTAATTAGTGTGGTTGCCCAAAGGGCAACCAGACTCTAGTAACTGTAACACTTTATTCCGTGTTATTATTCCTTGAGCCATATGTCAAATTGACCGGATAAATCGGGAATCGTGTGCTTGTATTTTGTTAAGAGAAATGTTGTATAGTTTAATTGATATGAATTTATTAGTGAATTAAAATGTCCCATTGACATGAATGGGAAAATGCAAAAATTCACATTCAAGTATTTTTTCCTCTGAGACTGTGAGGACTATAGTTACAAAACTTGGAGGATAAATTCATAATTATCACTAAAATTAATTAAAATTATAATTTTATAGGTCGGCCTCATGGTGGCGCTATAACAGCCCACTTTACCTTTTGGCTTATAACTCTTGAACCGTAAAATCAAAATTATTTTTTCCCTGGATTCCTTGGGTCATGACTCATCTCCCCATATAGGCCACGGCCATTTGTGTCATGATAGATTATCCGCCATTTTGAATTTTATCCAAAACACACTTTTTGCTTTTCCTCCTACAGATTTTGTCCAAATCTCACAGAAATCGGCACACATGATCTCTGGACCTATCCGATTAAAACACCACCTGCACAATTTTGGTAGTGCGTATCGTTCGGCCGTAATCGTCTTCCGAAGTTAGTAGAAGGGGCCTATATCACAAAAAATGCCATAAATCACGAACGGAATGTCCAATCCATCCCAAATTTGAATCACATGTCCGGGGTGGTTCAATCAACCGAGTTCTAAAAGCATGTATGTAACCGTTTGTCGCAAAAACATGAATTTTGGGGGTTAAATCCCCTCCGAATTACTTACACATGATCTAAGGTGTGACTTGAAATTGTAATTGGCTGGCAATATTAGTGGGAGGGGCATATGTAAGCCACTGCGGCAACCACACTCTGCAAATTTTTTAAATTGCAAATTTTCTAGTTATTATTGTTATTATTATTATTAGGGTGGCCACTTAGAAACGTTCCTGGTTCATTTCCTGTGTTTGTGTCAAAGTGTCCTTGAGCAAGACGGTTAACCCCGACCTGCTCCCAATGAGCACATTGTGAATGGCTCTTGTATGAAGGTACTATGTAAATGCATCATTTACCATTTAACCAGCAGATGCTAGTAGTAGTGCTGCTACACAGCCTAGCATGCTCTACCTCTATTGACAGGCTCCAGTACAGGCAGTAACAAAGCATGTTTATTGTTTATCCTATACGGACATATCCTTCACTGTGCTGTTCTTGGTCACTGTTTGTTTTAGTATTGCTGCTATTCTTTATTATTATTCATTTGGGCTTGTAGGTTTTTTTTACTACTGTATTACTGTATCCAAACCAAATAAACCGATGAAAGATGAAGATGACAGATGTACTGTCTGTAATGATTCAAAATCTTGAATCATGACATATTATGGTATAAAATCTTTTTTGCACATAAACACTGGATAGTAAAGTCCTTTTTAACCAATTTAACCAAATCTATTTTACACTATCAGAGTTTCTAACCCTACACACACACCCAACACACACACACACACACATACACACACCCGCACACACCACGCACGCACGCACGCACACACGCACGCACACACACACACACACACACACACAGACAGACAGACAGACAGACAGACAGACAGACAGACAGACAGACACACACACACACACATCCACCGAACTGCAAGTGGATGTTTACAGACTTTGTGAGGTTGTGTGAACCTCTGATCATCTCAGTTGCTGTGGCGATGACCACGGAAGGGCTTGTCTCAGAGCAGCCTCTCTGATCTGTCCCCTAGCTTCCCTCGTCTTTCTGCTGCTCTACCTTGCTGTCTCTGTTGCTGTCGGACGGGGAAACCTCGTATGACCAAAACCGTTCCTTTTTACCTAGTGAAACTAGCGTTCCACAAAGCTCACAATGCGTTGCGTGCTTGTAGGTCTCACTACTTGTGTTTGACAGTTTTTTTTTTTTTTTTAACTTTGTTTTTATTCAAAGGTTTTCTTTTTTTTTACACCAAATAATAAGAATGATCAAACACAATTAAAACATACGAATCAATGAAAACAAAAACTGAAGAAAGAAACTAAAAACATACATAAAAAAGAAGAAAAAAACAGAAAAACAGCTTGACATAACTACTATAGTACAGCATTTCCAAGTTGAGTTAGGCAGGAGAGGAACTGGAGACATGACTCACAGTACACTTCAAAATCAATTATATAAAAGCATTTTTGTTTTGTTTTGACACAACCACTTCATGACACTTTTACAGACCCAACAACCTCTACACATATATTGAAACACCCAAATACAATATCACAGAAGTCCATCTAAGTATGAAACTGTCCATTTTTAATTGTAGCCTTGCGGTCATTTCTTCCATTATATAAACCTGCTTCAGTCTCTGCTTCCATTGGGTTATAGTAGGTGGCTTTATTTCCTTCCAATTTACTGTTATCATCTTCTTAGCAATCAGTAAAAGTATCCTTAATATGTAACTCCATGCACGCACCTCCTCTGGTATAATACCAAGCAAACATAACTCAGGACCAAAAGGAATATTCAACCCTAAACATTTTTCGATTTCCTTGTTAACCTCTTTCCAAAACCTTGAAATTATTGGACAATCCCAAAAAATTTGTGTATGGTCCCCGATTTCCCCACAATTTCTCCAACACAAGTGTTTGACAGTTTGACACTCTTGTATAATCAGTATAATCAAGCAGGGAATTTCCTCATTAAAACCGGGAAAGCGTAAAAAGTTGAACTGTGGAGATACAAGGTTTGTGCAGTAAGGTTCTATAGTTGGTGTGTACCAAGAACAGCACATCTTTTTTCCTACATTTTTATCCCACGATTTTGTAACCCAGTTTTCTTTTCACCCAGTGCCAATTATCTAATGTAATCCTGGGCGCTATACACTTCCTCTGCCAACCTGGGGGGGGCAGCGGACTGACCTTCTATGCATGAGGAGTCCAAGCTGCTTCTTTTCACCTGACAGAGGGGAATTTCCCCGGCCGGACGTAGCGCGTGGAAGGGACACGTTATTTCCGACCAGTTCCTTTCCCCTCCATCATGCTACCATCTTTACTTTACTCTCTGATTCTCCTCCAAAGAACCTAAGTACATTTACTCAAGTACTGTACTTGAGTACAATTTTGAGGTATGTGTTCCTTTGCTTGAGCATTTTGTACTCCACTACGTCTCTCAGGGGCAAATACGTTTCTCTCTGTCTCCTCTGTTACCTCTTTCATTTGTTTTCTCTTTTCTGTCCATTCCGGCTGGCTTTCCCACCCTTTGTCTCCAGTATCAAAGGCCTTGTAATTTGCTCCACTCCGCCCTCGGACATGTACACACTCATGAAGGCCCACCACACCAGTGTTAGAAGAAGTACTCAGATGTTTTACTTGAGTAAAAATAATAATAGCAACACTCTTTAGAACTGCAGGTCTCTAGACAGAGTTACTATACAGATGGGCCACCAAATCTTTGTGTGATAGTATTTTAGTACAGGCCTACTGTATGTAATTTTTAGCGGTGCCTATAACCGCTCCAATGACTGGCTGCATGTGTCTGTCTGTCTGGTGTATGCACAGCTCCAATAGTGCTGGGTGACCTAAAGTGACACTAAAGGGCCATTCACAGTTTCACAGAGCTAGCATTTATTGATAAATTATGATCTAATTCACTCCAGCGTCTTTCCCAGTTGAGCTCTTATTTTGAAAAGCCACCTTTCCAGACTACCGGAAGTGAACATAACCTAGTAAGTGGAACAGTTCCTGGACAGGCCTTGTTTACAAGATGGGTCTATACCGGGGCACTGGAGGGCTCCACATTGTCGGCTCTGTGCCATCAAAGAAACGTTGTTTTGACCAAAAATGCCATCTGGGACAAGGAATAGGAGATACAGGCGATTGAAAGAAACAGATAGAATGGATTATTATGGCGAGGACGATCTAAGATGGGCGATCCATTGTCATGAAACAACAGGTTTCAGGTACCCGATGCTAACGCAAGTAGCATTATGGCTTGATCGATCAAAAGCGCTATAAAAGCGCAATTGCCATTGATCTACGCCATTGATCTGACTTGAGTAGAAGTGCAAAAGTATTGGCATCAAAATATGCTTAAAGTAGGGCTACCAAAAGTAAAATTACTCCTCGTGCAAAATGTCCCATTTTACACTTAATTTTTTCTTCCTCTTTCAAAAAAATCTACAATCTGACAAAGCTTATAGTTGTGCTACTTTCAAACAAAATTGTGAAATGACATTATGAGTAGTCTACTATTAAGTATATTAATACTTAGCACTACTAAGCACTACTACGTTTTGGGTGCCAACATTCTTGTACATTTACTCAAGTAAAACTTTGAATACAGGACTTGTATTTCTACATTGATACTTTTATTTGAAGCCTATGAGCAGGTAGTGTCGGTGCTGCCCCTGTGTGGCGGTAGGTAGTACTGCACATGCATCATAATGACAGTAGATCAATGAGCACGTAGTTTCAGTGCTTCCCCCTGGTGGTAGGCTGTATGTAGTACTCATGATGACGGCTGCACCGAATGAGCTCAGAAAACACACACACACACACACAGTGTGTGTGTGTGTGTGTGTGTGTGTGTGTGTGTGTGTGTGTGTGTGTGTGTGTGTGTGTGTGTGTGTGTACAGTATGCACGTCAGAGGCAGGTATATACGTGCGTGCGTGCGTGTGTTGGGGTGTTAGTGTTCTCTAGTAAGAGTTGTGTGGAACAGCAGCTGTGCTCAAATCTCCCCTGAGGATGTCTACTCTCTCTCTCTCCTCTGTCTCTCTCTATCGTGCTCTCTCTCTCTCTCTCTCTCCCTCTCCCTTCTCTCATCTGTGTGTCTCTCTCATCCCTCCATCTTTGTCTACTCTGTTCTATCTCTTATCTCTTATCCAGTAGTACATCCATCCAGGAGTGTTTATAGTACGCCACTGCTTTCTGTATAATAAGACAAGTACTTCGATACGAATTCCTGCCTGTCTCCCCCGCCCTTCCCTTTCGTGCTAACTCTGAACAGTGTTGTGTGTGTGTGTGTGTGTGTGTGTGTGTGTGTGTGTGTGTGTGTGTGTGTGTGTGTGTGTGTGTGTGTGTGTGTGGTGTGTGTTCTTGTTCTATTGTTGTTTCTGTCTCTCCCTCTCACCTTTTAACATACACGTACGTACACACATTTGTATTGCTACACCATAGACTGTAAAAAATATGGACAAAGCGTTCCCCGGGTCTAACATGAACGTAAAATGAAGCCTGTAATGATATGCTAATTCCTGATGTAAGTCGCCATCTTTTGGTACCAGCTGGCCATTGGCTGGCTCCGTTTTGTACCAGCTGGTCATTGGCTGCCCAGACAACGAGGCGGGACTTCCCCCCTTCTTCTCCGTTGGTTTTTATTTTGACTCGAGTGGGAGGAGAAGACTCTTGAGTGGGAGGGGAATCCCGATCATAGACTGTAACGGTAGCCACGCCCCTCAGAACATACGCGACTTTATGGTAATTTTTTTTATTAATGGGACCATAATTTTCCAAAAAGAATATTATGACATTAGAAATGAGACTTTAAACTAGTGACTGGAAGAAGAAAGTATTCATGACCATGTTTATTAAGGTAATACAGTCTAGGTGAAGTTGGGCCAAAATACATGGGCCTCTATGGAGCTATGGGGCTTTTTGGGTCCAGTCCAGCGCCACAACAGGCCATTATATGAACTACCGATTTCAAATGAGGCTTCACGAAATATCTGGCTGACTGCCCCCCTGTGCTACACCTGTAAAGAGCCTCCACTGATTGTCATTGATTAGAAGTTTTTCCCCAAAGACTTAAACAGTACGTTTTAACAGCGAGCGACAGCCTGGTGTATTTCCCGGTAGTGCGTTATTTCATCTGTCAATGGGACCCGGCAACTACTGGCGATGGCAAGTGAAGAGGCCAGTGGCGTGCACAGATAGACACTAGGGGGTGCTAGAGCACCCCCTGCCCCTTTTGGCAATGTGCTCTTTAAAAAAAAGTTAAATTTTTTTCTTAATTTGTAGTGTGTGGACTTTGCGGTGACATTGATCAAATCTTGATAAAAAAAACGCTTCTACTATATTATTTAGGCCCCCACAATCTAAAGCTATGTTTCTATGCCAGTCGTTCTTCGATAAAAAATAAATAAATAGCAGACCTACAAGCTCGTAGCGCGCCACTCGGTGGCGTGCTATGAGCTTGTAGATCTGCTATTTTTCAATAGCAAAAAGCACCAAAATGCGCTGCCCAAGGTGCCCTTTTTCCACTCGAGCACCTGCCCCTCTAAATGTCTGTGCACGCCACTGGAAGAGGCGATAATATTGATCCCGTCTGTGTGTCTACGCCGCTCTACGGTGATATGTTTACATTACAAGCGGTAATGACAGCAGGAATGCCCACTAAGAGAGTGACCTGAGATCAGATTCATACGAGGTTTCCACTGGAGACACACTGGTCTGACGAACCCATTCTGACCTGAGATCAGATTCTAAAAATGTCAGTCGTTCTTCGATTTTTCAAAAATAGCAGACCTACAAGCTCGTAGCGCGCCACTCGGTGGCGCGCTATGAGCTTGTAGATCTGCTATTTTTCAATAGCTAAAGCATAACATGATGCTGACACCAAAATGGGTGCCCGGTCAGAATGGGTTAACACTGGCTTTAACCGTTTCAACCGCATTAGATGATCGGCTATTTTTTAAGTACAGAGACAACTCATCAGGTCCAGTTTAAGTCTAGAGAGTTTAAGAAGTGGTTAACCTAAGCCTGATATTAACAGCAAGCCCTTGACTTTCGATGCTGTAGGTCGGGAATCTTTTGCTCCCTGATGACGATATCGGCATCAGCCAGAAAAATCCAGTATCGGGGTCGGGGCTCTACAAATAAGTTGAGCTGCAAACCTTCTCAATGCTCCAGGACTTTTCCTCACCTTTTTTATCCTTGAGAGGACAGAAGTTGCAGAAAGAACGCACAGACGGACACCTCCCACCACGAGCAACCCACTTCCTCTCCTCTCTCTACAACCTCTCTCAATTCCAACTAGGCCACTCATCACCTGACCACTTTTAGCTTTCCATAAATCATATGCAACCCTCGCCGGCGCCTCTCCCCGGAATTCAGCTGCTATTTTGAGCCGTAAAAAAAAAAACACAGCCAGGGAAAGGGAGTACGTACGTATGTTCGTTCATTCTTCAGAGGAATATTATTACAATTCCATTCACGAGAGCTATATTTCTGCCAGGGGCCAGGTGTGTGTCAGCGCTGAAACACTGGGCTCCTCTGGGAGGTGTTTGCGATGGAGATAGAGAGGCAGGGAGGGAGAGAGGGAGGGAGGTTGGGGACACGACAGGCGACAAGAGCACGGTTAATGAAAACTAAGCGCTGGTCGCTAAGCCCTGCCGTGCTCCCTGACTCTTTCACTCTGTGATTCTCTCTTAACTCCATCACTCTCCCTCTGTCTGTCCGTCCGTCCGTCCGTCTCTCTCTGTCTCTCACTGTAGTGTGCGTGCGTGCGTGTCCATGCAAGTATATGCTGAATGAGCACAGCATTTGTCTCTGCGTTTCACTGTAGACAACTTTGTATTGTTATGATAGTTCCTATCAGTGCGGTAGTGCTGATAATGCTTTCAGGTGCAGCTATCAACCCCATGACCTGATACTGCCAGTCTTCGAAGTGTGTGATGCCCTTTGTTGTCTCCCTTTCAGCTTCCCTTATGTCTAAACAAAAAAAAATACAAAATGGTGTAGACTACCCAATTACAGGAAACTCTCATACAAAGAAAATATCCTTAAAGGACCACTTCACCACTTTTCAACCTATCTTCATATACTAGGTCCTCACCAATAATCGTGATAAAATGGCACAATGTTTTTCCTACTCAGTCTGTGTCTCATAGGAGGGCTGTGGGCAGTTCAGAACTCCGTCCAACAGTGACAAAAATGTTTAGATTTGTATTCTCGTGAGAACAATGGCTTCCATTTTCACATTGCAACTTCTCAGTACTAGAAAGCCTTGCAGATTCTATTCATTTGGATTCCCCATCGATGATGTCACTGGTGTCAGTTCAAATCTTTATTGTGCTGTTAGGGGCCGTTGGTTTGGAATGCAGTTTATGAAACACATAAGAATTCATTGCTTAATATATCATATTAGAAGCACATCAGTGAAGTGGTCAACAGTTCATCAGTATAATGCAAACGGCACTGATCTCATACAGGCATAAAAAAGCTTATTATGTTTGTCGAATTGTAAACACAGTTATGATGAATGGGTCTGCTTGCGGTTCACCAGAGCCAGCATGTAGACAATTAGTTATTTTCCCCCACAATTGTTTCTGTTGGTTTCAGGACGGGGAAATCAAATGCAAAATGCAAAACGTACAAAAATACATGCACTTCAACCCTATTAACCCATTCTGAACGGGAACCCATTTTGGTGTTAGTATCATGTCATGCTTTAGCTTTTGAAAAATAGCAGATCTACAAGTTCATATCGCGCCACCGAGTGGCGCGATATGAGCTTGTAGGTCTGCTATTTTTGAAAAATTGAAGACACTTTTAGAATCTGATCTCAGGTCAGAATGGGTTAATAATGAAACTGTCAGGATGTAATAGACATTTTTAGAATCTGATCTCAGGTCAGAATGGGTTAAATTGTGAAAACAGCCGACCTACAAGCTCACGGCGTTGTGAGCTTGTACAACGGTTCTTTTCACTATATCTAAACATAGTTTTTTTTGTTCGCACCAGTATATGACTATAGGGTACCAGTAGGGGGCACCAGAAACGGAGAGAGTGATAGTGCTGATAGTTGCCTGCTAATGAGAGGGGGGGGGGGGGGGGAGCTGCACCACTCAGTTCACACGGGTGTGATTTTTTATTTTATGGAATGGATTGGACATATCGCTTAATCTTAATCTATCTCTTTCTCCATCTCTCTGTTTGTCTTTGTCTCTCTCTCTCTCTCTCTCTCTCTCTCTCTCTCTCGCTGTTCCTGTCTTGTCTTGTCTGTGTGTAGATGTGTTGGACAGCATGGCAAGGTTCAGCTCACCGGGAGTGTGGAACTACACTATGGTGACACTATCGGAGCACGAGAGGGTTCTGTACGTAGGGGCCCGCGAGGCTCTGTTTGCCCTGGACCCAAACAACATCAACAGACAGCTACGGCCACAGGTAGCGCACGCACGCACGCACGCACGCACGCACGCACACACACACACACACACACACACACACACACACACACACACACACACACGCCAATGCACTATAATTGATTCTACTGAATGCAATTTTAATACATAAGATTCTAGGATAAAAGCTGCTACAGTGTCTGGTGACCCATTACCAATGCCACAAAGACTGACCTTGCTGCTTGGCAGTTAAATGGAAGAAGGTGCCAGTCTGCTTCCAACAGCCACTTAGAAGTCATCCAGCCATTGCAAATAGCAGGTTTTGCGGAATATTTTCAACTTAAAAAAAAAATGTAATCAATTATTTAATGTCCTTGAGACAAGGTGATCGCTTTTTCTGGGCCCTTTTCTGGAGGTAATTGAGCTGTTGAGTGAGTTTGCTGCTCCCTGTCTCTCACCTTAACCCATTCTGACCTGAGATCAGATTCATACGAGGTTTCCGCCGGACACACACTAGTCTGATTAACCCATTCTGACCTGAGATCAGATTCTAAAAATGTCAGTCGTTCTTCGATTTTTCAAAAATAGCAGACCTACAAGCTCGTATCGCGCCACTCGGTGGCGCGATATGAGCTTGTAGATCTGCTATTTTTAAATAGCTAAAGCATAACATGATGCTAACACATAGACTGTAAAAAATATGGACAAAGCGTTCCCCGGGTCTAACATGAACATAAAATGAAGCCTGTAATGATATGCTAATTCCTGATGTAAGTCGCCATCTTTTGGTACCAGCTGGCCATTGGCTGGCTCCGTTTTGTACCAGCTGGTCATTGGCTGCCCAGACAACGAGGCGGGACTTCCGCCCTTCTTCTCCGTTGGTTTTTATTTTGACTCGAGTGGGAGGAGAAGACTCTTGAGTGGGAGGGGAATCCCGATCATAGACTGTAACGGTAGCCACGCCCCTCAGAACATACGCGACTTTATGGTCATTTTTTTAATTAATGGGACCATAATTTTCCAAAAAGAATATTATGACATTAGAAATGAGACTTTAAACTAGTGACTGGAAGAAGAAAGTATTCATGACCATGTTTATTAAGGTAATACAGTCTAGGTGAAGTTGGGCCAAAATACATGGGCCTCTATGGAGCTATGGGGCTTTTTGGGTCCAGTCCAGCGCCACAACAGGCCATTATATGAACTACCGATTTCAAATGAGGCTTCACGAAATATCTGGCTGACTGCCCCCCTGTGCTACACCTTAACTCTCCTCTGCGTCTTTCCGGAACTGGTCATGTCTCTTGGTTTAATGTCTTTGAAGACATATTTACTTTGAAAGTTCATATTCATGTCATTTCAGTGTATTGCGTAGCGATCTCTTTGTGAAATGAGTCAGGGGTGTAGGGCTCGATAAGCATTATGCTTCTCTCTGTTCCAGCATCCTGGACTCTTATCATGTCAAATGGACTTTCCTCTGCCTTTTCTTTTTTTTTGTGATTATGTCATGACGAAACTGCACCAATACACAATGTATATACTTACCCCATTGTCCAAAAGAGCTGGAAATAGATAAACTGAACTGAACTGAATCTTTATAGTCTTAACAGCGATAAATGCCATCAATGTCTTATGCTTGGTTGGGAAAGAAAGGGGGTAAATTATATTAATGCATTATAGTATTTTAGTATTTATGTAGTGATATACATAAAAAATCGGAAATTTAATTTCTCCCATGATCTTACAGTGCGGGGTGCATATCGTCAACAAAGATTCTGTGTTTCAATACGATCCCACGATGAGTCGCACAGAACATGGCAGTATAATAATCTATCTACTTCACAAGTCACTAATCCTTTGATGAAGGAGAATGGATATTATGCCATACTTTGTGTGTCCCGTGCATCGACTGTTTTGTTGGATACAAGCATTTAACCATTGTTAGATCTGGGTTAGAATGTATTAAAAAAAAAACATACTAAAATATATTTTCCAGCTTGAGGGATAGTATTGTTACACAATGCTTGCATTGTGCACTGCATGCGCACCAGCAGCCAATATGCAATCCATCTCAGCTTAATAGAATGATTTAGAAAACGCCAAATGACTTGCCTCAACAAATTGCATTTGTTTACAATGAAAAATAGTAAAGAATATCACTTCCATGAGGCTGTTCTTCTCAGCGGACAAATCGCAGGCAATGAACTTGACATTTCATATTCTTCCCATGAGTCGCAGACTCACAGCTATAGCAACGTTCAAGTTGCAGCCACAGTTTATATTATGTTCATTCTAATGTTGATTAGCATAAATGGAGTTATTTTGCTTTAACCCATTCTGACCTGAGATCAGATTCATACGAGGTTTCCGCCGGACACACGCTGGTCTGATGAACCCATTCTGACCTGAGATCAGATTCTAAAAATGTCAGTCGCTCTTCGATTTTTCAAAAATAGCATAACATGATGCTGACACCAAAATGGGTGCCCGGTCAGAATGGGTTAAAGAGTAATTAAATACCACCATATAATACACTTTTACGTTTATTGCGACTGCAGATCGCATTTACTATGAAATCGTGCATTTCCCGTCAGTCAGTCGCTCAAACATGGGGAAAGCCCCCACATATGGTGCCTAGGTCTCGTGACATCACGTGATATCATCAGGAATGGAGATCCCTGATGTCATAGTAAATGCGACGTGCTGTCGCAATTAAGCCCATGGAGATCCCTGATGTCATCAATATTGGCCAGCAACTCTACATCTGACCTCAAACCCATATATGGATATATGTCAGAACCTGTGTTGACATTGCATATGTTGATCCTTCCCCATCCATCCTTCCTCTTCGATGTCTCCCTTTTGACTGACACCTGTCCATTTAAACTCTAGACGGGCCTGCCCCAAAGTAATTAATGCAGGCCCGAAAATTAAGGCCCTACCTGGGCCCTCATCAAACCCTGTACACTCACGACATTGCCCCCGTTGCCACCCTTAGATCTCCATATATGGAGCTGACCTGTTCTGACATTCCATATGTTGATCTGACCTCATTAAACCCTGTACACTCAAGTACAGGGTACGCGACCTTGCCTTTTTGGGGCGAGGTCGCTTCTCGCCCTCAGGCGTCTTACTGGTATTTAATTAGTGTTGCATGAAACCTGTGTATTTTAACTGTAGATGAAAACAAGTACATTTCCTGGGATTTCCAGGGTTAGAAAATGTTAAACTTTCAGGGGAAATATTAAACCATTTGCCTGTGAGGTAACGCAATAACTGGTTTGGGGCTCAACTGGATAGGGAATCGCAATAATCGTCACCTAAATATTTTAGTTTTTTACAGATTATCAAGTACAATGCTACTTTAACGGGAGAGTATGCTTTACAAACAACATGTGAGAAAAACTAATTCTATACTTTATCTGTGGAGATATTAAGAAGGAGTTCACTATGACCAGAACGCTAATAGAAATGGCTTGTCAGTTAGATTTTAGTTTTTTTTAATAAACCCGCAAAATAAATAACTGGGTTGGAACGTTTCAGTTTTATATCGTTTGCACATTGTTTCCAAATTATTAGTAAAACAAAAATCATGTTATGGGAACTTTGACGGTTGAACACGCTAAACCCGGCTTTTTCCCATTGTCTTTCCCTGCGGAACACTCTAAACGCGCCTTTTTTTTTAGATGTTTAATTCACCGTTTCTTGATCACTTCCTCAAGCTTCCTGCTTGATCTGTCCTTGTTTATGTTTCGCATCGCCGCGCTGGTGGAATCCCCGATTCAAACACAAACGATGGGACTATTTTCAGGTGGATTTTCATGAAATGGAGTTACAATTGCGACGCCAAGATTCTTAAAAGGTTAGTGTAAACACAAGGCAGGGAGCGGGAGTTAGATATTGATTCATAATGCAGTAAATGTGTTAACTTGGTGTCCCTATTTAATTTTGGTCATGCCAAATATTTTCAGAGATTTTCAAAGACAGCATATCTATAAGCTCTCATCACGTTGTGAGCTTGTTGAACGGCGATTTTCACTACTTTTGCACAACACTGTTGATGGCGTAATAAGTAATTTAACTTGAAATTAGCAATCCATAGTCCGGATATTACAGTGCACGGGGATCGTCAGCTTGCAGACATACCCAATACCTCAGATATGCACAGATAAGGGCTGAAGTTGGCTCAATTTGTCAAAGAATGATTGTCTGGAAAGGGCACACACATTCATATTTACACTGAGCCGGCCTCAGCGAGTCAATCTGTTTGGCTGTGCTCTCTCAATTGTTGTCTATTTGGATCGATTGTGTTAAAACGGTTTGATGAAGGAGTAGGGAGGAAGCTGAGAGAGAGATACAACAAAGCTGTCGGCTACGTACAGGGGATTGTTATCTGATTTAGCTCCTGAAAAGAGCCTTTATTAGATGTACACACACCCACGTCCCACACATACATGGAGACAAGATACTTGGCACTGCAACAATACTAAAGCAAAGAAACTGTGAAAACTACTACTCTCCACCTATTTACATACAAACAAACTCTCTCTCACGCACGCACGCACGCACGCACACACGCACGCACACACACACACACACACACACACACACACACACACACACACACACGCACACACACACACACACACAGAGAGAGCTGCAGATTGAAAAGCTCATGTTGTCAGTTCCCTTGTTGAGAGGCAGAGGGTGTGTAATGCAATGTGATTATGGAGGTTTGGAGGGAGGGGTGAAGATGGAGGGATCGTAGAAAGGTAGAGGTAGAGGGAATAGTCCACCTGTCTCTCTGTGTTCCTGCATCTCTCTCGCCCAGGGGCGCAATAGCCGCAGGGACGCAGGGGACGAATCCCCTGCCAGCGTCACATTGGTCCCCCCCAGATGAGTTAGGGGGTCCCCCCTGGCTGGGGGGTCCCCCCCCTGTATCCCCCCTGGCTCCAAAGTTATCTTAGGAGTAATACTTTTGAAATCCTGCGTTCATAAACGCGATATATTTTGAAGCATATATTTGATCCACCCCTGTTTAAATCCCAAAATGGTTTGGCCCGTTCGGAAGTTGGGAGTTGTTACACCGCAATCAGTGACCCAATGTGCTTTGCACTCTGTAATGATTCTAATAATACAGGAACAGGATTCAAATGGACACGTATTAGCCCGCGGACCCCCCCATTTGAAGAGAAGAGAAGGACCCCCATAAGAGAAGATTTATACAGCTCGGACGGACCCTATTGTAATGCCATGTCTAGCGGTGGGAGTGGGACTCCAATTGATAATCAAATAAATCAATGTTAATTTAAAAAACTGAGAGCGTCCACATGACGCCACAAACTATCATGTAGTTGTACCTCTGGGGGTCCCCGGACCCCACTTTGGGAATTATATTATTATTTTGGGGGATTTGGGGAAAGGAGGAGATCGACGCCGGTCACGCCGCTATTAAGCACAAATGTCAACATGCAGGTAAGGCGCTGCAGGTTTTTCTTTCCTCTCGAGTTGCATGGGTTTAACACTAACTATATATGTTGATGTTAAAACATCCTCTCCTGAAAACTTCCCAGGTGTCGTACATTTTATATAGGATAGGCTAACTTACAGATCAGATGGTCAGTGAGTTTTGACCTGTTCGAGGCGCTGCTGATAATGTGGTTAAACTTTTACGTTTTGAGACAAATGGGGAGGAGGAGGAATCACAGCCAGGTATTTCATAATAATAATAATAACTGTGCCAAAACGCAGTTTTTTATGTACATTGAGTCACTGGAACAACCTCTCTGTAGTCCGACCCCAAACCCTAACCATAACCCCACGTTTTTGTGGAGGAGGAGGAGGAATCACAGCCAGGTAATTCATAATAATAATAATAATAACTGTGCCAAAACGCAGTTTTGTATGTACATTGAGTCACTGAAACAACCTCTCTGTAGTCCGACCCCAAACCCTAACCATAACCCCACGTTTTTGTGGTTAGACCCCCCCATCCCCCCCTCCCCTAGGGTGGTGGGGGGGACGGGGGGGACAGATTTTTCGGCGGCGCCGCTTTGCGCCGCTATTTGTCCCCCCCTAGCGTTCGGTCCGTGTTGCGCCTCTGCTCTCGCCATCTGCCTGTCGCTCCCTCCACGTCCTTCTGCCTCCTTCAGCCCTTTGTCTCCCAGTCCTCCTTCCTTTGTGTCTTTGGTGACCCCTACCTGTTCCTCTTGTTTTTTCTCCACAAGTACTTCTCACTTTCTTGCTATTTTCTTTCTGTTTTGCCTATTTGTCTTGTTTTTTTTTCTTCCATTAGTTCTGTCACATAATGTCATCTTTGTTGGCGAGTTGCAAACGATCCATTGATCCATCATAAAATATTGATTCAGATCATTATTTTTGATGCCCAACGATACACAATACTTCCTTCAGTGCGTAAGCGTCTTTCTTTCCTTGAGTAATCCTGCAGTTTTCCGCCTCGTAGGTGGCAACTGCCTTCTGGAAAATAATGTGGGGGAAAACAACTACTTTGCCTTCAGAATGCATTCCTGTGTTTCCCTTATTACTACACTTGACAAAATGTAATAACAGATACATGTTGATCATTGGATCACATCACATCAAGTTGAAATTGTATGTTATTGTAAAGGTTGTAATTTACACACCTACTACTACACTTGTAGGTCCTCATTCACAAAGGAGAAATACGCCACCGTGTAACTGATGCGTAAACAGATGCGTATTGATATCGTATTCATCCGTCCGATCAAGCTACGTTGGCAGGACGTGTTATTCAGGGAAGCTGGTGTAATCACTTCATTTGTGCCGATCGCTGAGCGTATCCTTTCCGCATTTTTCCCAAGCGATTCGCCTGGTGTCGCCTGGTTAGTTGGAACATCCACGCCCATTCTACACCATATAAGGCGACAGGGAATCTCAAAATACGTCATCATAGCCTGCATAGGATTCCCAAACTTTAATGAGCTTGTAGAGCACTTAATTTTGACAGGAGGGTCTCTCTGCACGGACAGATCTTCAAGCAAACAGCGCGAGTTATATGTACCGTAATTTCCGGACTATAAGCCGCACCTGAATATAAGCCGCACCAGCCAAATTTAGGGAAAATCCCATATACAAGCCGCACCGGACTATAAGCCGCACCGGACTATAAGCCGCAGCTACGTTAGCTCAGAGCCTGAGATGGCTCTGCGTTAGCTGTAAAAATCCATAGATTAGCCGCACCGTTGTATAAGCCGCAGGGTTCAAATCATGGGTAAAAAGCCGCGGCTTATAGTCCGGAAATTACGGTATATAATTATGAACGAAACTTGCCAACTTGGCACGCATTGCTTCACTCCTTGTTAAATGTCAGAACGTTAATAAGTTAACTGATGTTACAGTTACTTTCACATAATGAGAAAGAAGTTAATTTGTACACCACACGACCAAATGCTATATTACAACCCGGCAATGATAAAAGCCCAGCTTACTGATGAATGCACTGCAGGGTTATATATATATAAAAAAAAGAACAATTGCACACTCGCCTGCAGAAGTAATATAGATATCAGAGCTGCATTGATTCATGCGGGGAATAGATTAATATCATCTCACTGTCATCTGTCTGAATGCCATGTGGAGAATGGATTTGTTCTGATCATGGACACGTATGCATATAGCTATTGAAATGTTCAACTACGGCGGGTAGCCTATATCCTCTTTGTCAGATCCACTTTGTCTTTGCCTAAGTGCAGGTTCATTGCATGATGTCGTCATATTAAAATGATTCGCGGGACATTTGTCACCAAACTTGATTGATCTCATGATGAGATCAATGTAGTAGCCTACAGCCTACACAGCTACAGTTGCCCATAATTCATTAAGGTGAGCTGGCTTAAAACTATGACTGGCCGAATTGCACGCGCTGATGCAATTATGTGGCATGCTGCTGTCTCCCCCCCCCCCCCCCCCCCCCCCACACACACACACACACACACACACACACACACACACACACACCGACAGTCAGACT
This sequence comes from Protomyctophum parallelum, assembly GCF_964188405.1. Taxonomy (NCBI): domain Eukaryota; kingdom Metazoa; phylum Chordata; class Actinopteri; order Myctophiformes; family Myctophidae; genus Protomyctophum; species Protomyctophum parallelum. Next base: position 5,928,561 of record NC_139710.1, on the reverse strand, counting down.
GACTCAAATAACAAAACAATTTAAATAGGCATTACTACACTAAACAACGTTGGATTGGTACAGTGCAGAATGCAGATAAGTGTATGTTCTTATTATAATTGCACTGCGAGTAGAAAGCTGTCAAGTGAGCAGCGCAATCGCGCATGCTAGAGATATCCTAATAAATAGGTGTGGGGGCTTGCAAGGGCAGTTTCTGTATGGGACTCTAGGCTAACTTGCCTCTAGAATGCATGCATTTAGGCATACAAGTGCATATAAGTTATATAGGCTATCGTTTATTTTATGTGCTGACCAATGTTGGGGACACGACACATGCCTACATATTTTATCTGAGATTTGGGAACTATTTATTGATTCAGCATGAAGCCTTCTGAATAAATCTACGCGAGCGTATGCCTTCTACGCCACGGGGTGAGGTGGCGGAGGATTTTGTGGACTTTCCGACCAACCGACGTCGGCGTCAAGTTCACGCGGCCATGTCCATTAATTCCGAATTAACCCATTCTGAACCCATTTTGGTGTTAGAACTATGTTATGCTTTAGCTATTGAAAAATAGCAGATCTACAAGCTCATATCGCGCCACCGAGTGGCGCGATACGAGCTTGTAGGTCTGCTATTTTTGAAAAATCGAAGAACCACTGACATAGAAACATAGCTTTTTCAGAAAACTGTCATTTTCAAACAGACATTTTTAGAATCTGATCTCAGGTCAGAATGGGTTAATGTGGGAATCCATGTAAATGCCTGTCCGCTCACGTTACGTAACGCTATGAGCGTAAACGCCCGTTGTGAATGAGGACCGTAGTGCCTATACCTAATCAAATGCATTATCTTCCTCTCTCCTATACCTCTATTGCTATCTACTCATCTCCCTTTGCTCTCTCACCCCCGCCCCGCCCCCTTCCTCCTCTACCTCCATCTCCTGCCGTTTCTCAGATTGACTGGCCGGCCCCCCAGGATAAGAAGAGGGAATGTGCCACCAAGGGCAAGAACAACCAGGTAACAGTTTCTCGAGTTGATCTCATTGTAGATTCAAAATCACCCCCTCGTTTTATATGCCTTGTTCACAGCCTCGACCTTGACTGAGCCGCACAGTGTGTTTATGATTTGCCACAGAGATCCATCTCTCTCTCTCTCTCTCTCTCCTGTTTGTCTCCACTGTACTCTCTCTCCCGTCTGTCTCCACTCCACTGTACTGTGGTGTAATGGGCTTGCCTAGTGGGGTGCCCAGACACTGGGCCGGGACCCATTTGTGGGTCACACAGGCACATTTTTATGGTTCCCTTTCTTTTTTGGTTTACTACACTTAGTTTTCAATTATCATTTCAAAACATTTTAGAAAAGACGTTCCCAAAAAAGTTATATTTCTCATGTACTTAAAAAGTAATACATTTCAGTAATTTCATGAGGAAATCAACAACAATCTTAAGAAATTCCCTAAATTAGTAAACAAATGTTTAAGTAGTAGTGAAAATGGCAGATCTATAAGCTCACAACGTGGCGCGAAGCTACAGTAGTATTTCTGTTATTTACACTATACTAGTTTGAGTCTCTCAATTTTTTTCTTTTGGGTCACGGGCTAAAAAGTTTGGGAACCACTATGCTAGAACAGGGTTTCTCAACGTTTTTGGCCGGGGACGCCCGGAAATGCTTTGGCAATGTCTCGGGGACCCCCGCCCCACCCTCTCCCGACCCCCCAATATAAATGTACTGCTACAATAACCTTAATAATAGAGACAATACACCATAAATGAATACTGAAACCAGATATAATCATTAGGGAAGGTGTATGCATGTACTATGTGTACTATGTGTAAACTCTTCATTTCAGATGTTGTGATATACATATTGTGTTCCTGTTGGAACGTCAATATGTGTTGCTGTGCATTATTCATTGCCTCAGTGCACACCGTGTAACAACAGCATCTGTTTTCAATTTATTTCAATTGAAAGAGTTTTACTCGTTATATTGTAGACAGAAAGGGATTAAAGCAGCACTTGACCAACAAATTAAACAAGCTAAGTCAAATTACTGTGGGACAGTCCTGACCTCCCTCTCTCATGCGCTCTATCTCTCTCTCTCTCTCTCTCTCTCTCTCCCACTATCTCTCTCTCTTTATCTCACTTTCTCTCTCAATTCAATTCAAATGAGCTTTATTGGCACGAGAAAACATACTTTACATTGCCAAAGCAAAAGTGGAACAAAACAAACAAAACAAGAACTGTATGATATGGAAAAACTAAACACTGGAAGAAGGAGGAGGCTCCTGCATTTAAGCACTGGTTAAATGAAATGACTAGTACACTTCATCTTGAGAGAATAAGGTATTTCCTGAGAAACAGGGAGAGACAGTTTGATAAGGTTTGGCTGCCCCTTGTCCATTACCTGAGTAGAAACAACTAGAAAATTCGCAATTTAAAAAAATTGCAGAGTGTGGTTGCCGCAGTGGCTTACATATGCCCCTCCCACTAGTATTGCCAGCCAATTACAATTTCAAGTCACGCCTTAGATCATGCGTAAGTAATTCGGAGGGGATTTAACCCCCGAAATTCATGTTTTTGCGACAAACGGTTACATTTCTCGCATTTGCGGCGCCCACTATGGATGAAAATGGAATTGCTTTTAGAACTTGGTTGATTGAACCACCCCGGACATGTGATTGAAATTTGGGATGGATTGGACATTCCGTTCGTGATTTATGGCATTTTTTGTGATATAGGCCCCTCCTACTAACTTCGGAAGACGATTACGGCCGAACGATACGCACTTTCAAAATTCTGCGGCTCAGTTTTAATTGGATGGGTCCAGAGATCACGTGTGCCGATTTCTGTGAGATTTGGACGAAATCTGTAGGAGGAAAAGCAAAAAGTGTGTTTTGGACAAAATTCAAAATGGCGGAAAATCTATCATGGCGGAAATGGGCGTGGCCTATATGGGGAGATGCGTCATGACCCAAGGAATCCAGGGAAAAAATAATTTTGATTTTACGACCTACGGTTCAAGAGTTATAAGCCAAAAGGTAAAGTGGGCTGTTATAGCGCCACCATGAGGCCGACCGATAAAATTTTAGGGTTAAATAATTTTAGGGATAATGTTGAATTATCCCTAAAAGTTTTGTAACTATAGTAATTACAGTCTCCGACGAACAAATACTTTTATGTGAATTTTTGCCTTTTCCCATTCATGTCAATGGGGAAATTTAATTCACTAATAAATTCATATCAATTAAACTATACAACATTTCTCTTAACAAAATACAAGCACACGATTCCCGATTTTTCCGGTCAATTTGACATATGGCTCAAGTGCGTACAGTGTACAGTGTGGGAGGTATAAAGCGTCAAAATAAAGACTACTAATAAAGACCACACTAACAAATAACACTAGAAAATTCGCAATTTTAAAAAATTGCAGAGTGTGGTTGCCGCAGTGGCTTACATATGCCCCTCCCACTAGTATTGCCAGCCAATTACAATTTCAAGTCACGCCTTAGATCATGCGTAAGTCATTCGGAGGGGATTTGACCCCCGAAATTCATGTTTTTGCGACAAACGGTTACATTTCTCGCGTTTGCGGCGCCCCCTATGGATGAAAATGGAATTGCTTTTAGAACTTGGTTGATTGAACCACCCCGGACATGTGATTGAAATTTGGGATGGATTGGACATTCCGTTCGTGATTTATGGCATTTTTTGTGATATAGGCCCCTCCTACTAACTTCGGAAGACGATTACGGCCGAACGATACGCACTTTCAAAATTCTGCGGCTCAGTTTTAATTGGATGGGTCCAGAGATCACGTGTGCCGATTTCTGTGAGATTCGGACGAAATCTGTAGGAGGAAAAGCAAAAAGTGTGTTTTGGACAAAATTCAAAATGGCGGAAAATCTATCATGGCGGAAATGGGCGTGGCCTATATGGGGAGATGCGTCATGACCCAAGGAATCCAGGGGAAAAATCATTTTGATTTTACGACCTACGGTTCAAGAGTTATAGGCCAAAAGGTAAAGTGGGCTGTTATAGCGCCACCATGAGGCCGACCGATAAAATTTTAGGGTTAAATAATTTTAGTGATAATGTTGAAATATCCCTAAAAGTTTTGTAACTATAGTGATTACAGTCTCCGAGGAACAAATACTTTTATGTGAATTTTTGCCTTTTCCCATTCATGTCAATGGGGAAATTTAATTCACTAATAAATTCATATCAATTAAACTATACAACATTTCTCTTAACAAAATACACGCACACGATTCCCGATTTTTCCGGTCAATTTGACATATGGCTCAAGTGCGTACAGCGTACAGTGTGGGAGGTATAAAGCGTCAAAATAAAGACTACTCCAGTGAAAAAAAAATAATAATAATAATAAAGTGTCACAGTTACAAGAGTCTGGTTGCCCATTCGGGCAACCACACTAACTAGAAAATTCGCAATTTAAAAAAATTGCAGAGTGTGGTTGCCGCAGTGTCTTACATATGCCCCTCCCACTAGTATTGCCAGCCAATTACAATTTCAAGTCACGCCTTAGATCATGCGTAAGTAATTCGGAGGGGATTTAACCCCCGAAATTCATGTTTTTGCGACAAACGGTTACATTTCTCGCATTTGCGGCGCCCCCTATGGATGAAAATGGAATTGCTTTTAGAACTTGGTTGATTGAACCACCCCGGACATGTGATTGAAATTTGGGATGGATTGGACATTCCGTTCGTGATTTATGGCATTTTTTGTGATATAGGCCCCTCCTACTAACTTCGGAAGACGATTACGGCCGAACGATACGCACTTTCAAAATTCTGCGGCTCAGTTTTAATTGGATGGGTCCAGAGATCACGTGTGCCGATTTCTGTGAGATTTGGACAAAATCTGTAGGAGGAAAAGCAAAAAGTGTGTTTTGGACAAAATTCAAAATGGCGGAAAATCTATCATGGCGGAAATGGGCGTGGCCTATATGGGGAGATGCGTCATGACCCAAGGAATCCAGGGAAAAAATAATTTTGATTTTACGACCTACGGTTCAAGAGTTATAAGCCAAAAGGTAAAGTGGGCTGTTATAGCGCCACCATGAGGCCGACCGATAAAATTTTAGGGTTAAATAATTTTAGGGATAATGTTGAATTATCCCTAAAAGTTTTGTAACTATAGTGATTACAGTCTCCGAGGAACAAATACTTTTATGTGAATTTTTGCCTTTTCCCATTCATGTCAATGGGGAAATTTAATTCACTAATAAATTCATATCAATTAAACTATACAACATTTCTCTTAACAAAATACAAGCACACGATTCCCGATTTTTCCGGTCAATTTGACATATGGCTCAAGTGCGTACAGCGTACAGTGTGGGAGGTATAAAGCGTCAAAATAAAGACTACTCCTGTGAAAAAATAACTAGAAAGAGGCAATTCCGGGAAATTGCAAAGTGTGGTTGCCCACATCGCACCCGTCGAAAATGGAATCGCTTTTGGCTCTGCGTTGATTAAGCCACCCTCAACATGTGATTCAGATTTGGGATGGATCGGACATTCCGTGCGTGAATTGTGGCGTGTTTTGTAAAGTAGGCCCCTCCCACTAACTTCGGAAGACGATTACGGCCGAACGATACAGAAGATCTAAATTCTGACTGTGCTGTTTTAATCGGATAGGTCCGGAGATCATGTGTACCGATTTTTGTGAAATTTGGACAAAATCTGTAGGAGGAGGAGCAAAAAGTGTGTTTTGAACAAAATTCAAAATGGCGGGAAATCTATCTAGACGCAAATGGGCGGGGCCTAGATGGGGAGATGCGTCATGACCCAAGGAATCCATGGAAAAAAACATTTTGATTTTACGACCTACGGTTCAAGAGTTATACCCAAAAATGTAAAGTTGGCTGTTATAGCGCCACCATGAGGCCGACCGATATAGTTCTAAGGTAATTAATTTTAGTAATTATTATGAATCTCTCCTCCAATTCTTGTAAGTATAGCCCTTACGGTCTCAGAGGAAAAAATATTTGAAAGTGAGTTTTTGCATTTCCCCATTCATGTCTATGGGGAAATTTAATGCACTAATTAATTCATATCAATTAAACTATCCAACAAATGTCTTATCCCAATACACGCACACGATTCCCGATGTAGCCCGTCGTTTTGACATATGGCTCGAGTGCGTGCGACAAAAACTGTGGGAGGTATAACGGGACAAAATAAAGTTTATCTATAATAAGAACACGTAAAGAATAATAAAAGGTCACAAAAACAATAGTATGGTTGCCTTCAGGCAACCACACTAATAATAAGTATAAAGTGTCACAGTTACAAGAGTCTGGTTGCCCATTCGGGCAACCACACTAACTAGAAAATTCGCAATTTAAAAAAATTGCAGAGTGTGGTTGCCGCAGTGGCTTACATATGCCCCTCCCACTAGTATTGCCAGCCAATTACAATTTCAAGTCACGCCTTAGATCATGCGTAAGTAATTCGGAGGGGATTTAACCCCCGAAATTCATGTTTTTGCGACAAACGGTTACATTTCTCGCATTTGCGGCGCCCACTATGGATGAAAATGGAATTGCTTTTAGAACTTGGTTGATTGAACCACCCCGGACATGTGATTGAAATGTGGGATGGATTGGACATTCCGTTCGTGATTTATGGCATTTTTTGTGATATAGGCCCCTCCTACTAACTTCGGAAGACGATTACGGCCGAACGATACGCACTTTCAAAATTCTGCGGCTCAGTTTTAATTGGATGGGTCCAGAGATCACGTGTGCCGATTTCTGTGAGATTTGGACAAAATCTGTAGGAGGAAAAGCAAAAAGTGTGTTTTGGACAAAATTCAAAATGGCGGAAAATCTATCATGGCGGAAATGGGCGTGGCCTATATGGGGAGATGCGTCATGACCCAAGGAATCCAGGGAAAAAATAATTTTGATTTTACGACCTACGGTTCAAGAGTTATAAGCCAAAAGGTAAAGTGGGCTGTTATAGCGCCACCATGAGGCCGACCGATAAAATTTTAGGGTTAAATAATTTTAGGGATAATGTTGAATTATCCCTAAAAGTTTTGTAACTGTAGTGATTACAGTCTCCGACGAACAAATACTTTTATGTGAATTTTTGCCTTTTCCCATTCATGTCAATGGGGACATTTAATTCACTAATAAATTCATATCAATTAAACTATACAACATTTCTCTTAACAAAATACAAGCACACGATTCCCGATTTTTCCGGTCAATTTGACATATGGCTCAAGTGCGTACAGCGTACAGTGTGGGAGGTATAAAGCGTCAAAATAAAGACTACTCCAGTGAAAAAAAAATAATAATAACTAGAAAGCAGTTCCTGTAGAAACTGCGTGGGCTCGCGTAAAATGCTTTGTATAAAGTTATTGCCGTGTCAAGTTTGAAACTCGGGGACCGGAGTAATGGTGTTACCATTGGTGGTCTAAGTCCATAATCAAAATTTCTGGACTGTAACATATTGTAAAGAAAAGTAGAAAATGTATTAAAGCTGAAGTAAAAGTTAAAAAAGTATGAACATTTGTAAAAACTATAGTTTAAGCATAAATAACTGCATAAAGCGGAAATAAAGTATGTGGAAGTAGTATGATGCCCAAAAAGGGGCAGAATAAAGTAAGTAAAGTATTACTGTCTACTAATGATTTGTAATGTATGAATAATGCTTTACAATGTATTCTTGATGAATCAAGAAAAGGTAAAAAAGAAAAAAAACAGTCAATCCAATGGAGTATACATATAAAAGCATTCATGAGCTTAACAGAAATAGCATACTTTTACATGTAAATAGAAGGTTCAAATAGCATATAGGCCTATCTTTAAAAGCATAAACACAATGATTATTGATAATGGTCTAAGATATTTCTTAAAAAAAATATTAAGATAAAAAATATTAAGTTCTTTATTATTATTTTTTTCCTTTTAAGTTTAAAAAAAAGTTAAAGTTTAAATTTTTTAATGTTTTTCATTTTTTTTAATTTTTTAATTTTTTAATCATGCTAATGCTAACATGCTAATGCTAACATGCTAACATGCTAATGCTAACATGCTAACATGCTAATGCTATCATGCTAACATGCTAATGTTAACATGCTAATGCTATCATGCTAATGCTAACATGCTAATGCTAACATGCTAATGCTAACATGCTAACATGCTAACATGCTAATGCTAACATGCTAATGCTATCATGCTAACATGCTAATGCTAACATGCTAACATGCTAACATGCTAACATGCTAACATGCTAATGCTAACATGCTAATGCTATCATGCTAACATGCTCATGCTAACATGCTAATGCTAACATGCTAACATGCTAATGATAACATGCTAATGATAACATGCTAATGCTATCATGCTAACATGCTAATGCTAACATGCTAACATGCTAATGCTAACATGCTAACATGCAAATGCTAACATGCTAACATGCTAATGCTATCATGCTAACATGCTAATGTTAACATGCTAATGCTAACATGCTAACATGCTAATGCTAACATGCTAATGCTAACATGCTAATGCTATCATGCTAACATGCTAACATGCTAATGTCAACATGCTAATGCTAACATGCTAACATGCTAATGCTATCATGCTAACATGCTAATGCTATCATGCTAATGCTAACATGCTAACATGCTAATGCTAACATGCTAATTTTTAAGTTTTCATTTTTTTCATTTTTTTCAATTTTTTTCAATTTTTTCATTTTTTTTAATTTTTTTTATTTTTTTTATTTTTTTTATTTTTTTTTAAAGTTTTTTTATTTTTTTTTTATTTTTTTGAAAATATTTTTTTATAAACGTGTGTGTGTGTGTGTGTGTGCGTGCGTGCGTGCGTGCGTGCGTGCACTTGCGAGAGCTGTGTAAAGGCCAGCCAATAGGAAGACAGGGTGTGTGTGTGCGTGCGTGCATGCGTGCGTGCGTGCTCTTGCGAGAGCTGTGTAAAGGCCATCCAATTGCACAAATAGCAGACCTACAAGCCCACAAGGTATCGCAGAGCAACTCATTGAGATCTTGTAACTTTAATTTCAGCCCTGTAATTAAGCTCTTATAATGTCTCAGCTGTGGAAGTGTAAAAGACAAACAAGTGGCGCGCAACTTGAAGGTCTTGATCTTGAATGGTCTTGAATGGGGGGAAACTATGCCCGAACAAATTGCTCTATCGCAAAAAGTAAAAGTCGAATGCAAATAATTTCTTCGCTGTGAGTGGCCTGAGATATTGAGGTACACCATGTGCGATTGTGGTGTTGGTACGATCGAAAATGTGGTTATAAGAGCGAGTTAAGAATTGTCATCGCGATAATTTCCTCGTAAGATTTCTACAATGGATGTCAATGAGCAGCTTGACTGTATTTGTGTCACTTAAAAGGCCGTAGTTCACATTCTGTATGTCTCTGTGTTTTGGTGGTCACATTGTGTGAAAGAGGACATGTGTGGCTACAAAATGACCAAAGGACATGCGTGTAAAGTGAATATTTTGGCCGGGACGGCAATTTGTTTGGTAAATTTTCAAGGAAAGATTTTCTGTTTGTACACTCTAGTGAAAGAAGCCCTGCACTCTAAGTTGGCACTAATTAGGCGAAACGGCCTGCGATTGAACTGAGATTTCGGAAAAACCGTTTAACGTATTCGAATACGGTTTGAACCACGAAAAAGTCCAGAGTCGTGTGAGCTTTCTAAAGTTTAAATCACGTTTCTACGACAAAGTATGCCAGAGTAATGAGGCTGCAAAAGTGAGGTTGATTTAGAGATAAATCCCATACATTGTCAATGGGAGGAAAAAACTATAAATAAAGTTAAATATTTTAAAAAGTATAAACTTTTTCAAAACAACTTTTTCACCAATTAAAGTTCAAAGATAGATGAACATTATAAAGTTTGAATGAAGTTTCAAAGTGAAAGTATGACGGAGTAATAAGAGCTCAAAAAAGTTAACTGTGAAAAATGGGACCTTTCTTCCATCGACTCTCACTATAAAGAATGTAAAAAAAAGTTAAAAAGTTAAAAAGTATAAAAAGTATAAAACTTTGTAAAAAAAAAAAAACAAGCAACCATCACTGCAAAGAGCCGAACAGTTTGAACTTTGAACTAAATTTCTAGTATAAAGTATGCGGAAGTAGTTAGGTGCCAAAAAAAAGGGTGGAATAAAGAAGAATAAATAAATATAGGCTGGCAATAACTATTGTGTGCTCGCTGTGGCGAGCCCACAATAATAATAAAGTGTCACAGTTACAAGAGTCTGGTTGCCCATTCGGGCAACCACACTAATTAATAGACAGGATACCATTGATATGGTTGACTGTACGCCATTTTCTTTTCAGATGTTTCCCATGAGTTTTCTATCATCTTATTACATATAGTATGCAGTGTCACTGAGCAGTATGGGTGGGAGAGGGTTAAGGGATTTCTTTCTCTTTTTTGTATAAGTATTCCATATCATAATGTTTGTAATAATTTATAATCTGTTCAATAAAAACATATTTGACAAAAAAAAGAAAAAATAACATTCATACTTGGACTACAAGAGGATAAATTCTATAAAAAATGGGAAAAGTGGAATCTCTTCTCTCAGCCTAGCGATATTGCAATAGGATTTAATTGAATGTTTTTTTTGTAATATGAAAAATGCAGCCTTTTTTCTTTTACTTTTTGTCCTTTTCTTTTCCTTCCGTATAGTCTTGTTTGTTGTTTTTCTTGTCTGTAAATAAATAAAAATTAAGTGAAAAAAAAACAAAAAAAAAACAAACAATGTATGTGCAATTAAATATTAATCTCTCTCTCTCTATTGACAGACGGAGTGTTTCAACTACATCCGTTTCCTGCAGAGCTACAACCATACACACCTGTACACCTGTGGCACCTATGCCTTCCAGCCCAAATGCACTTATGTGGTGAGTGCGTGCGCATATACTCGTGACTAATGCTACAGAAGAGCATGGTGAGAGCTGAGACTGTGTTACAAATAGAGCTCACAGCTGTATCCTCACACACACTGACTGACCACCTGTGTGTGTGTGTGTGTGTGTGTGTGTGTGTGTGTGTGTGTGTGTGTGTGTGTGTGTGTGTGTGTGTGTGTGTGTGTGTGTGTGTGTGTGTGTGTGTGTGTGTGTGTGTGTGTGTGCGTGCGTGCGTGTGCGCGTGCGCGTGCGCGTGTGTGCAGAACGCAGACTATTTTGTGCTCAACAATGGCGCCCTAGAGGATGGGAAGGGCAAGTGTCCCTATGATCCTGCCAAAGGTCACACTGGGTTAATAGTGGGTAAGTGGCCATCCTTTTCTGTCTGCGTGCAATGTGTCTGAGTCTGTCTTCACCTTTGCGTATGAACTGTGAATGGTTGACTCGTTGATGTGGTTGATTTATGTTGGATCAGGTTTTTGTTTACACACAGTAATGCTGGTGTATACCTCCTGCACATTTATTCTAAGGCTTTATTTAATTGTGATATTCTTAAATCACAATGAAGGAAAAAAAAAAGTTTTCCAACTGTAATACTGTACTTTTCATAGAATCATTTTCTACACAATTTCTTACTCTGTGCCACTGTTTAAAATGACGCTTAAAGGGACACTTCACCCTTTTTGCAAAAAAATATATGTTAATGACGTTTAGAAGCTTTAGAACACTTTCCTGGGGGGCTTTATGTATGTAATATGTGGTTTTAGATATTTTAGATTGTAGCAGTGAGCCTGTTGTCTCTGATGTCATGGACACTGGTCTCACTACCTTCCTGGACTACAATTCCCATAATTCTTTGGTGCACTGCTCCTGCTTGTGGATAGGGGGAGAGCTGTCTTACTGAGACAACATGTAGTCCAGGAAGGAAGTGAGCCCAGTGTCCATGACATCAGAGACAACAGGCTCACTGCTACAATCTAAAATATCTAAAACCACATATTACACACATAAATACCCCCAGGAAAGTGTTCTAAAGCTTCTAAACGTCATTAACATATATTTTATTGCAAAAAGGGTGAAGTGTCCCTTTAACATTTTTTGCAGTTTGTATAAGGCGAGGCCAGTTCATTTGCGCAGCACATTTCATATACAAAGGCTATTCAATGAAATATTCCCACAGTCATGCATCATTAAGAACATTCATCAGATTCTTCACAGCACCTGATTCTAGTCCTTTCCCAGGCTGCAAACCAGTGAGCAAATAAATGAAACTAAATAGCACATGTTTTAACTGGGTAATAATAATAATAATAGGTTCATACATCCATTCCATTTATTGTCTATTGTTTTATTCAGTGATGCAGTGATAACAGTAGTTGGTCGTATCGCACCTTTATACTCGCTTAACCCATTCTGAACGGGGACCCATTTTGGTGTTAGCATCGTGTCGTGCTTTAGCTATTTAAAAATAGCAGATCTACGAGCTCGTAGCGCGCCACCGAGTGGCGCGCTACGAGCTTGTAGGTCTGCTATTTTTGAAAAATCGAAGAACGACTGACATTTTTTAGAATCGGATCTCAGGTCAGAATGGGTTCATCAGAGCAGTGTGTGTCCAGTGGAAACCTCGTATGAATCTGATCTCGGGTCAGAATGGGTTAATTACTGCCGTTTATCTGGCATATAGGGCAGCAACTAGTCTCTGAAGCCAGACTTTATGTCTTCCACAAACTAGGCGGCAACAAAGGATTTCCACTGCTGTCTGTTCAAGGCCAGCGCCTTGATTGTACCCCAGGTGTGATGCAGGGTCTTCTGTGCCAAAAAGTCTACACTCTAGGAGAAAATAACCAATATAAAAATGTGTCTGAGAATACTTCACGACATCAAACTATTCAGTATTTTAGCTGTGACGTGAGCGCCCCCTCCTGAGATACTTCCGGGTCCTACTTTTGTGTCGCTTTTGTGTCCCCATGGAGTTATACTGTGGCGCTCCGTCGGACTAAATCTGAGACGACCACAAAAGTCTAATTTTACCGCTTTCCTCGCAACAACAAAGCTGCACTGCTCTCCAAAATCTGGCTGTGACAGGCCGTCTGCCCCACATGGAATACTATCGCCATTTTATTTGATTGTGTCAACTAAATCCTTAGTTGACACAGTTGCAAACTAGATTCAACATACTCAAGCCTGCACACATTGTAAATATCCCCCGAAATATTTTACCGAGCAAATGGACTGTTGCCACCTTCAATAATAATGATAATAATAGTCTTTATTGTCTCCACATCATATATTTTTGTTGTCATTGACACTAATAATTCCACTCGAGTTGGAAGCATTAAGACCCATTTTAACCCTCTATGGCTTCCTTTCTGAAAAATAACGTCAATTTAAAAAGATTCACGCGTTTAGATATTCAATTTACAATGGGATGCGGACGGGAGCTGGTGCCACTTGGACCCGGACGTAACGTAGCACTACAAAATGACGTCGGACTTAAATACTGAATTCATCTGTCGCCTGTATGCCATTCATACAGGTTGATGCCTGTATGCCATTCATACAGGTTGATGCCTGTATGCCATTCATACAGGTTGATGCCTGTATGCCATTCATACAGGTTGATGCCTGTATGCCATTCATACAGGTTGATGCCTGTATGCCATTCATACAGGTTGATGCCTGTATGCCATTCATGCCATTCATGCCATGCTTGTATTTGTGGTGAAACGTCTGAATTCAACGTTGATGCGCGTCAATCACACTGCGACACATTGTGAGCTTGTAGATTGTTTTTTATCTCCACACACAATACCACATACAATACAGTACCTTCAATCGGTCTCTCTGTATCTCCCTCTCCCTCTCTCTCTGTCTGTCCAGATAAGGAGCTGTACTCTGCCACACTCAACAATTTCCTGGGTACGGAGCCTGTGATCCTAAGGAACCTCGGACAACAACACTACAGCATGAAGAGTGAATACCTGCCCACGTGGATCAATGGTAAGACAAGGGGACAGGGGAAGGGGAGAGAGGAAAGAAGGGGACAAGGGGACAGGGGAAGGGGAGAGAGGAAAGAAGGGATGATGAGAGAAATAGAGAGGGACAGGAAAGAAGTAGGGGAGTGGGAGGGAGTGAAGGGGTGGGAGAAAGGGAACGGAGAAAAGGGAAAGACTGGAATGACGAGGAAGGAGAGAGATTGAGACCTACAGTATAAGGAGGAACGATGGCGATTCAGAAAGAGGGATGGAGGACAGGGTGACTGAGTAAAGGGAGAGAGAGAGAGAGAGAGAGAGAAGCTGGAGAAGGAGGAGGGAGGAGGAACAGTAGACCGAAAGATGGAGAGAATGGAAGAGGAGAGGAGAGAAGGGGCAGGAGGAATTAACTCGATAAAAGAGAACAAGAGAACTCAATAAAGACAACGATAAAATCTCTAAGAAGGGATGATGGAGACAAGAAGGGTGTGTGTGTGTGTGTGTGTGTGTGTGTGTGTGTGTGTGTGTGTGTGTGTGTGTGTGTGTGTGTGTGTGTGTGTGTGTGTGTGCGTGTGCGTGTGCGCGTGCGTGCGCGCGCGCGCGTGCGTACGCATACATACATACATGAAGATGGAGTGCTAAAGAGCAAGAAATGACACAAACGAACGAGAGTAGGAAATGAGGCGGACTGAGGTAGGAAGATGACGAAAATATCATTATCAGGTGCGGGGAGGTGGAGCGAGGGAATAAGTCAGAAAAGGAGAAGAAGTGAAAGAGGATGAAATGTCTGTAACACGTCCTAATGTTGAGATGATAATGAGAGAGACGGGGATGATGATGATGAAAGAACAAAGTCAGGTCATAGTAGTGAGCCAAAGAAATATTAGAGACTGAGAGAGAGTTGAGAAATTAAATATACTAGGGTTTGAAAGAATCCCTAGGAGACAGACCCACAAAGCCTGCTGAGAGAGAGAGAGATAATACAGAGAGAGAGAGAGAGATACAGAGAGGATGAGAGAATAGGAAATTGATGTTTAATCAGACCAGTGTGTGTCCAGTGGAAACCTCGTATGAATCTGATCTCAGGTCAGAATGGGATAAAAGAGACCTTGAGGAAAGAGGAAAATATATGTAAAGAGTCAAGACTCACAATAAAGACTAAGAGGCAAAGATGGATGGATGGATGGAAACTAGAAGAGATAGAGATAGGGTGAAATCAGGTGTAAGAGTGGAGGAGCAGGCCAGGCACACTGCTAATGGAGACATGCAGATAGAGAGAAAGAGCAGGCAATAAGCGAGACGAGGGGAGGATGGTGGAGAAGACAAAAGATAATTAGGGAGAGATGATTGGAAAAAGGGAGTAGCACCTGTGTGTGTGTGTGTGTGTGTGTGTGTGTGTGTGTGTGTGTGTGTGTGTGTGTATTAGGATTTTATTGTCTTTGCCTCTCTTTTTCGCTCTCACTCTATATCTTTCTTTGGATATGATTTATGTTTTTAATATGCTGTGTGTTTATTATTTTTCTTTGTGTGTGTGTGTGTGTGTGTGTGTTGTGTGTGTGTTCTGTGTGTGTGTGTGTGTGTGTTCTGTGTGTGTGTGTGTGTGTTCTGTGTGTCCAGAGCCTGACTTCGTAGGTTCTGCGCTGGTGCGGGAGAGTGGAGGCAGCAAGGAGGGGGATGACGATAAGATCTACTTCTTCTTCAGCGAGCGAGCTGTGGAGCTGGACTGTGACACAGAGCTCACGGTAGCCCGGGTGGCTCGAGTCTGCAAGGTACAGGAGCCTCCGTCTCACACGCGCACACACACACACACACACACACACATACTATACTGTCTATACATTTGTGTAGATCATCATCATCATGTAGATTATGATTCTCTTATCCCATTCTGACCTGAGATCAGATTCATACGAGGTTTCCACTGGACACACACTGGTCTGATTAACCCATTCTGACCTGAGATCAGATTCTAAAAATGTCAGTGGTTCTTCGATTTTTTCAAAAATAGCAGACCTACAAGCTCATATCTCGGTGGCGCGATATGAGCTTGTAGATCTGCTATTTTTCAATAGCTAAAGCATAACATGATGCCAACACCAAAATGGGTGCCCGCCCAGAATGGGTTATACCAGTGAGTATACAACTGTTAGTAGCAAGGATTTATTCCCCCATATCTTCCTGGGTGCACATTGTCTCCTCCAAAAAGCACTTCAGCTGTTGACGGTTATGGAATTTGCTGTAGCAGGGATAAAAAAACAAAAGGCCAGGCCCCACTGTGCTATCATCCTATCACATTCAACTCGATGGGGGGGTCGCATTTCAAGACTTCTACTTTTTCAACAGACTGGGTAGAAAATGAAATGTATGCGTGCCTACTAGTGGCACAGCTGGTGCACGTGTCTCATGAGGACCAGCGTCCGACTCCCATCATGTCCCCCCCGGCCTCTCTGCCCTCGGTTTCCTGTCTCTCTCTACACTCTCCTGTTTGAATAATAAGTATTTTTTTCCACCCTTCAAATATTAAAGGTATATTCAGTGATTTCACTCAAAAAACCTTAGGTTTTGTTTTTGGCTGTGGGACCCAGCCTTTCGTCCAATCAGGATAGAGAGTCAAAAACGAAACCTAAGGTTTTTTTGACCCCCAGGGGTTAACTGGGGACAGGGAGGAACTCCTTATATGGCCAGCACACTCTATAGTAGGGAGGATTATCACAACAAAACAAAACAATAAGTGATATTTGAATTAAGTGAAATCACTGAATATACCTTTAACAAAATCGGCGCCGGGATTTCTTTCAAAATAGCAGCTCGCAGGGTGCTGCGCAGATATGGCAGCTTTTACTCTGAAACCCCCCCCCCCCCTTCCGTTCCGCACAAGAACCGGGAGGAATAATGTTGTTTGCTTACTTCGCTATGATTGCGATAAAGTCGCTGAATAATCCCTCACGTTCATATTTTGAACGAGGGGCATGTTGAAGTCAGAAATTAAGAGCTTAGTATATCCATCTGGTCAAAACCACGGAGATCTCCCTAGATTAGGAGATACGAGGCATTCTTTCTGAGCCGTAAACAGGGAGGTAAACGCCAACGCGCATGCACAAACAGCAAGGAGTATTGTCACGGGGCAACCCGTGCCCTATAGACACTAGAAGACTCCACAATGTGAAACTGAACATTACAAACGCACACTGCACAGCTGCTCCCATTAATTGACTGTCATTAAGCTCCTTGGAGGTGTGGCTATGTGTAGCATCATATACTGTACTACTTATCGGTGTTGCCTAATGCTATCATAATTGTTTTGTGTTTGATGTGATGCCTTGGAAAACATTCAGACTCTAAATGTGTAATTGTATAGTTGGTCTAACTCATGGGTCATGGTTTACCTTGTTTGAGTAGATTGGTCCAATTACTAATCATTGTGGGTGGGGTCTCACCTGGTATATAAGGGAGGCTTGTGGAAATGTTTGGGAGATTGCTCAGTTGGCTTGAGACAGCAAAGAGACAACACCAAGGGAGAGCTGCCAGGGTCTTCAGGAAAGGCATAGCCTGTTTTCAGTGTCTTTAGTTCTTGGTTTGTTGTTTTTGTCTTTGTTAGTTATCAAGTGTTTATTTGTTACTTTTGGTTTTTGAAAGTGTATTGTGGCCAGTATCATTCGTGCAGTATTTTGTTTTGCCTCAGACCCAGGCTGTGACAATCCGTCATATGGGCTGTTCATCAGTTTTGGAGGTAAATAAATACAACAAAAGATGTACCTTCTTGGACTGCGTCTATTCTTGGAGCCTTGGCCGTTCGGGCAACTTTACAAGTATGATGCAGAAGGAGAGGCCAACCCCCCCCCCCCCCCCCCCCTCCCCAAAAAAAAGAAAATAAATCTGAATATTTTTCTCTCGTTATCAATGAAAATGTGCTAGGACGTACAGTACACGTCCTCGCAATCCATCAGTTGGATTAGCTATGACGTTTCCACACGTCCTATGGTCTAAAAATGAGTTAATGAATATAATATCATGAATATAATAATATTCATCGGTGAACATCGAACAGAAAAAGGATGGTGCCAGTTCAGGAACATTATGATAATTCAATCACGCCCACTGAGATTATTACGCCACAGGATTCAAACATTCTAACATTCTTTATGAACTTGGAAGGATACAAAAAGGCATTGTCCCCGCTGGGTGATGCTCAGTGGCCAGCAGGAAAAAAGACTGCAGTCATGCAGAACTGCTCCCAGGCATAATAAGAGGATGAGTGTGAAGCAAACGTTGTTTCCGAATAAAAGGTAGAGAATATTACTCATTTGTTTTCCTCCCACATTTTCCCCCTGCGGGACCAGGGATTCACACACTTTGATGTGTACTGTGTATGTAAACACACTGCGTAAGGCCCTTTGGCCGTCGAGCACCTCTTCTTTAGCTGGCAGCTTTTCGAGTGCAGCTTTCTTTCTGTAAGTAAGGCTGAAATACGGTATCTTCCAACTCCTCGCCCTCGGCGTTGTTGAGAACAAACTAAGCTCCCTGCAATATCAGGAGATTGCAATAACATGTCCTTGTCCTTAAGCCTGAATTATACTTGCTTGCACGCCAGTGTTGCGCAGCGAAATTAGATTTACAAGCTCACAGTGTATCGTGCTAAGTATAACTTAGGCTTCACACACTACTTCTACCTGTAATCGGCAAATACAGATGGCATATCCTTTGCTATACTGTCTCGGTGTTACTGTACATGCAATTAATGCTGTCTGCTGTTTAATAATCAACTATCTGAATGTACCACCCTCTGTATTGTTTTATATGTGAGACATGTACCATGTTCGTGTGTTAATTTGAGATGTCACTGCACCATTTGCCAAAGCAAATTCCTTGTGGACAATAAGATGTTGCATAAAAATCATGAAAGCTAGTGCTTTGTTTTTTTTTTACGAGGTTTTTCAGTCAACACAGAACCACAATAGTGGACAACTAGCCCCAAGCCAGAGGACCGAGTTCCATGTCCCAATGTTTATCCTGCTCAAGTGCCCTCGAGCAAACGCTGAGCCCCGAGCCCTTAAGAGGCACCATTATAGTCCTGACCTTGCAGTCGGTCTCTCGCACGGAGAGCGGCCTTCGGTGACGACGGTCATACATAATTAACCTCCTCTATCCTTCCTTTCCGCTCAGGGTGATTTGGGCGGCACCAGGACCCTACAGAAGAAATGGACGACGTTCCAGAAAGCCCGTCTGGTGTGCTCGCTCCCTGAGCGTCACGTCACCTTCAACAGCCTCCGGGCTGTGTTCACCCTGCCAGGGCAGGACTGGAGAGGGACCACCTTCTACGGCATCTTCCATGCACAGTGGTGAGTCAGAGCACTGTTTCTGACCTGAGATCAGATTCACACGAGGTTTCCACTGGACAACACACTGGTCTGATGAACCCATTCTGACCTGAGATCAGATTCTAAAAAAATGTCAGTCGTTCTTCGATTTTTCAAAAAATAGCAGACCTACAAGCTCGTATCGCGCGTATGGCGCGATACGAGCTTGTAGATCTGCTATTTTTCAATAGCTAAAGCACGACATGATGCCGACACCAAAATGGGTGCCCGGTCAGAATGGGTTAATATTCTATACGAAAACCAAAAGTTAATGGGCAAAAGTATCATGTATTAACATAATTAAGCAACTGACTGAAACTAACACCGCAGAGGCTGTAATATAAGCTAACATACATAAATAATACAAATACTTATTTTTATTAATAATTATACATTGCGGGATGATTACGCAAACTACATTTATTTATTGCTTAGTTGTATTTCACTATTCTTATGACGCCTGGATTAAAGGTCTACTGTATCTTAATTGAAAAACTAAAGCTAACAAAATCACAATGACAAAAATACTAGTAAAAATGACATACTTCAAACATTATTTCTGGTCCTGATTCAATAACATATTTTGTTATTAGTGTTAGTTAGGGTATAATGATTCCATGGACTTCATAATTTATACATGCTCACATCAAGCTGTACTGAATACAAGATGGATTTTATGTCTCAATATGAGACCATTCGAAACCATATTATCACGATGCAGGGCAAATTAGTTATATTTCTAGTTTACTAAATAGAATCAGATCAGTCATAACAGATTATGTTTTAAACCATTCTGACCGGGCACCCATTTTGGTGTTAGCATCATGTTATGCTTTAGCTATTGAAAAATAGCAGATCTACAAGCTCATATCGCGCCACCGAGTGGCGCAATACGATCATTCATGTTGTTATTATTATGATTTTTGACTTAAAATAAAAAACATTTGATAACAAAAAAATAATAATATTATAGGTCTCTGTGTGCACAGCTTGCACGGATGCACTTTGGTGGCTTGAAGAGAGCAGAAATGGCAGAGAAGGAATAGCACGGGGGGTTAGTTTGATGAAATTTGGCAGTTGGGAGACTTGTCTCTATAGCGGGCAACGCCCTTTCATATGAACCGCTTTGTGTTCAGATATTATATCACAAAGGGAATCGTCTTTTGAACTGGAGCCTTTTAATTCTGTTTCTACATCTCCCACTGTCAGTATAAAAAGCTGAATCCCTGTTTATCCTCTCTGGATGATGTGCTGTAGGGAATCCTTAACCCATTCTGACCTGAGATCAGATTCATACGAGGTTTCCGCCGGACACACACTGGTCTAATGAACCCATTCTGACCTGAGATCAGATTCTAAAAATGTCAGTCGTTCTTCGATTTTTCAAAAAATAGCAGACCTACAAGCTCGTATCGCGCCACTCGGTGGCGCGATATGAGCTTGTAGATCTGCTATTTTTCAATAGCTAAAGCATAACATGATGCCGACACCAAAATGGGTGCCCGTTCAGAATGGGTTAAAGCCTCTAGCTTTGCTGCAGATAGCACTGGGGATAATTGGACCTTATGTAAATTACTACTTGGAAGTTCAGCTCAGCAGTCTGAGCAAACAGTTGAGTGTTTTACACATCAGAAGATGACAGGCACTGCAGTGCTCTTGTGTGACATGCTTTTGGTGTGGGTGTTATCACGTTCTCAGTGCCCCATCTCAGAAATCTACTTCACAAGACCAAATCAAATCATTTTAATGAATGTGACCTTTTCCTTTCTCCTCTTACCAGAGGAAGTTCTGTCACAAGGTGTAAGAAAAAAAGGGGGAAAAAGTTTATTTAGTTAATACAGCTTAATTCAAGCTAGATTTAATGTTGTTTCCAAGTGTAGGATGCCTGCAGATGAAAATGTAATGGACCTAATGGACGTTCCTGCAAATAATCACATTAAGATAATGAACTAAGGAACGTTTGTCAGCTGCTGAGTACTGTACGTCGTCTTTCTGCTGTCCTGTTCAGAAAGTTTATTGCTTGTGCATCAAATTGTCTTAAGCTACACAAACAGCAGATACAGCCTTCTGTCCTGCAGTTTAATCGGAGATGGCTGACGTAATTATCTTTCCGGACAGTATTTCTTAACCACTTAAACCCCGGTAGCCGTACTGTCGGGAAAGCTTTCTATTGCTGAAAATAGAAGATCGGCTATTTTCAGCCAAAGCTTTCCTCACTAAAAACAGAAAATACACTCGTATAGAGCTTGGAAGGACTCCGCTCAACCATATCGGGTAACATTAGCCAACTAGCTTTCATGTTCACTGACACTGCTGGCTTAACCCATTCTGACCTGAGATCAGATTCACACGATGTTTCCACTGGACACACACTGGTCTGATGAACCCATTCTGACCTGAGATCAGATTCTAAAAATGTCAGTAGTTTTTCGATTTTTCAAAAAATAGCAGACCTACAAGCTCGTATCGCGCCACTCGGTGCCGCAATATGAGCTTGTAGATCTGCTATTTTTCAATAGGGTTAACCCATTCTGACCGGGCACCCATTTTGGTGTCGGCATCATGTTATGCTTTAGCTATTGAAAAATAGCAGATCTACAAGCTCATATCGCGCCACCGAGTGGCGCGATACGAGCTTGTAGGTCTGCTATTTTTTGAAAAAAATCGAAGAACGACTGACATTTTTTTAGAATCTGATCTCAGGTCAGAATGGGTTCATCAGACCAGTGTGTGTCCGGCGGAAACCTCGTATGAATCTGATCTCGGGTCAGAATGGGTTTTAATTCCCACCCACAAATGCGGGTCCAATAGGCTCTATGCACAGCAGCCATAACATTGGACCTTACCAATCATACCAATGAGGGCTCTGTTCCATGCTGGTCAAACAGAGCCATGCAGGTACTGATATTGTGCATGTCGTCTCACTGGAAACACTCTGCTACACCAGTGGTTCCTTCGATCAGGTGTAACGCTGCAAGTTATGGGGGGGGGTCTTTGATATAAAAAAAGTTTGAGAACCACCACTACACTAAATATCTACACTAAGTATCAAGCAAGAAGATATTTTCGTAGCAACGTACAGCTGACAGACACTAAAGGTTAATTATCTGCTTCTTGTGTTCTTGTGTTTGTCCCCAGGGGTGATGTGGACGTGTCTGCAGTGTGTCAGTACCAGATCGGGGAGGTGAAGAAGGTGTTTGACGGGCCTTTTAAGGAGTACAGAGAGGCCTCCCAGAAATGGGCAAGATACAGCGGCAACATCCCCAGCCCGCGGCCTGGAGCGGTAAGAGATGGATGGATGGATGAAGAGAGGGAGGGAGAGGCAAGAGGGCAAGAGAGAGAGAGGGTGAAAGTGAGAAAAGGAGATCGGTGTAGAACTCAGGATTGAACGGGGTGGGGCGAATGAGGGAAAGAGCGAGAGAGGGATGGTATGAAATGGAGAAGGAGAAATTATGGGGAAATGAGGGAGGGGAGCCATGAGAGGGAGATAGACAGAGGGAGAGAGAGAGACAGATGAGGGATGAAGTAGAGATGCACGGAAATCACATATTCCCTGCTTAGTCGTCCCTTTTATTTGTGAAATATTTTTATATTAATAATATTAATTAATATATTTAAGCCAATATTGAAAAAAAGAAAAGAAAAATGCTGGTAAAAACACATTACAGCCGATGTGATCCAATCAGATACAAAATACTCCCTCGCCTCGAAATGTAACAAGGAATAAGAACAATGCTGGTAATGGACAGAACAAGTTGCAGAAGAGGAGCAGACACGATACACAGAGGGAAGAACCTGGCGGATAGAGGAGAATGAGGGATGAATACGGTATTAGGCGAGAGCGGATAAGGGGATAAATGCATGAAAAGTAAAATAACTGGGCTGCATGAAAGCTGTATAAGAAAGAATAAGAGGAATGAATAGATGGATAACACTTAATGAAACAAGAGCCAGGCGTTGATAGATCGTATGTGAAAGAGGACAGAGCGATAGATTGGATTGATAATAAGTGAGACAAAGAGGGGGTGAGGTAGGGAAGGAAGGATAGCTGAGTGGAGGAAATGGTTGATATACTGTATAGAAAATAATGGAGAGAGAGAGAGAGAGAGGGATGGTAGGGAAGGGATGTATGATCATACAGAAGGGAGGAAAAGAACCAGGATGAGGGGAGGATGAGGGGTGGGCAAGAAGAAATTAATAAAGGAAATTATGTAGACAGGGTGATAGAACGATTACTTGGAATGGTAGGGGTGAGAAGTAGTGGAATAAAAGGGGGTGCATTGAGGGCCAGGGGTCGGGAGAGAAGAGAGGAAGTGCAGGCTCAACAAGAGGGGAAGAAGTTGGACTTCTATAGATGGACTAAATAATGCAAAAGAGAGGAGGAGAAGATGATGAAGAAGAAGAAGAAAAGGGGATGTGGAGCGAGGAGGACAAAACTACAATGCAGTAGTCTCCCTCATCCCTCCTTTTAATTATTCCATTCTTCCTCTCCCTCCCCTGCTCTCATTCTTTACCTCTCTCACACTCCCCTTCGCTCTTTTCCCCCCACCAATTTCCGGACTCTCTTTCTGCCTCCCTCGTTTCTCCTGGCCTCCTTCAACTCTGCTTAATTTCTTTGCTCCTGTTCTCGATTTCTCCTCCTCTATCTCTCACCTCCACTCTCCTCCTGTCCTCCTTTCCCCCTCTCCCCTCTCCTCCTGCCCTCATCCACTTCAGTGCATCACCAACTGGCACAGGGAGAACGGCTACAACAGCTCACTGCAGCTTCCTGACGCTACACTGAACTTCGCCAAGAAACACCCTCTGATGGAGGAGAAGGTGGTGGGGCGCCCCCTGCTGCTCACCAAGGGCATCAACTTCACCCGGCTGGCAGTGGACCGTGTCAGCGCTCTGGACCAGCGCTCGTACAACATGCTCTTTATCGGCACCGGTAAGGGTTTCATTTATTACATACATATAAGTTACCTTGAGGACGACGAAGCGGTGAAGTCGAAACGTCAGTCACCCCTGCAAAATAATACATTAAGTGCAGACCATTCGATTGCTCGAGCATTTTATTTGGATAGTCTCTTCTGAAGTGCATTTACCTGTTTTGAGCTGTGAAACGGAGTAATGTATGTCACACATTTTGTTCGCCATTGCTGAAAACGAACTTGGGCTGAAACACAGTACCAGACACCCCAAATGAAAGACAATTAGCCAAGCGGCTCAAGTACAGGCCTGGCTTAATGCACAGGCTTTTAGGGGCTGCAGCCCTGGGCAGTTGGCACCAAGCTCTGGTGCTATTGCTAGCAACAGCGCCGAAAGGCTGTCCTAGGACTGCTGAAGTAGCGCTAAAACGATGCCGGCAGCACCCAAGCAAAATGTTTTTGTCGGAAAGGGAAGGAATGTGAGGCATTTGTTGACGAAATTAGTCCTCAGACATCTGGATGGGCATCAGTTTTGTGCCATTCTGGGATTACAATCTCTCACACATCCAAGGAGACGTGTATGTATGCATCTTCATTAATCTTTTCTGTCTGTAGCCGGCTAGCCGCAGGGCCCATATGCACATCATTCTCTACTTTGGCACAAATACGGGATGAATCGGCCCACATGCCCCCTCCCCTGGAACCTTAATCCATGTAGACCTGAGGCCAATTCAGAATCAAAGATTTGAGTTAAAAACGTTAGCTCTGAAAGAATACATATTCAAAGATTTGTGCCACACGAAAAAAGAACAGATCCACAAGCTTGTAACGTGGCACTCGGTGCTGCGCTGTGAGCTTGTAGATCTGCCAAAAGGGGTTCCCGTCCTGAATGGGTTAATCCTAGCTATCAGAGTAAATAAGCGGCAGGCTGACAGTGGATTTGCGGAGTGTCTGTATTTAAATGCAGGCCGCCTCATGAATGGTGAGGCGGCATGCATTGCTTACCATTCAGCTCAGGGCACAGTGAAGGCTTCTGTGGGGGACTGTCAGTGTGACAGCAGCAAGACTCTGGGCTTCTCCACCTGCCAGCACGACATAAGCACACACACACACACACACACACATGCACGGACGGGCACACGCACGCAGGCGCGCACAATTGCACACATAAACAATTATAGCTTAACCACATACACACAGTCATTCAGTAAGTCGGCCAGGCACAGTCATCCCTGCGTGCCGAGCTTCATAGCACAAGCTCAACAGGGCCCTTGGCATGCAAACACTCAGTCTGCCAATTGGGCTGCAGGGCTTGATTAGCTATTAACTGCAGTGAGGCGACAGCTTAGGAAAGAGAGAGCGTTGGAAGAGAGAGAGAGACTGAGACATGGAGAGGGTTAGAGTGAGGAAGAGAGAAAGAGAGAGGGATGTACTGTTATTAAAAAAAGAAAAGAAAAAAAAAAGGAAAAAAAGAAATATATATATATATATATATATACCTATACAGTATATACATATACACACACACATATATATATATATATATATATATATATATATACAGTATATATGTATATGTATAATGTGTGTATATATATATATATATATATATATATATATATTTATTTATTTATTTTTCCTTTCCTTTAAAAAAAAATAACAGTACATCCCTCTCTCTTTCTCTCTTCCTCACTCTAACCCTCTCCATGAGCCAGAGAGGGCTATATATGAGCCAGAGAGAGCCAGAGAGGACTAGAGTACTTGTTGAGGATGCTTTTAGCTGACACTGGTTGCTAAGAGTGAGAGGCAAGTGAGATGATAGTCCTGTGTGTGTGTGTGTGTGTGTGTGTGTGTGTGTGTGTGTGTGTGTGTGTGTGTGTGTGTGTGTGTGTGTGTGTGTGTGTGTGTGTGTGTGTGTGTGTGTGTGTGTGTGTGTGCTCACACGCACATGCTCACATGTGCACTCATGCATTTGTATTCCCTCCTCTATTCGTGTCAGCTACAGGTTGACTGTCCCACTGCTGTGAGGGTGAGGGGGCAGAGCACACGCACGCATGCTCTTGCACGCACACACACGCGCACACACACACACACACACACACACACACACACACACACACACACACACACACACGTATCAAGGTCACCCCACTAGCATGTGCCTCAATCCCCTTTGATTGCAGGTCCTCCAACCTTGATCACAATACCCATTACCCAACCTGAAAAGAACACCACATCTCATTCTCCTCTCCTCTCTTTCCTTATTCAGCTGAGGGCTGGCTACAGAGGGTGGTTATCTTGAAGGAGGAGGCCCACGTCATCGAGGAGATCCAGCTGTTTGAGACAGCCCAGCCCGTGGACAGTCTCACCATCTCCCACAGCAAGGTACCAAAAATGAGAAACTGAAAGAGTATCTTTGTTTGACTTTCAGAGCGGAGTACAGGTCTTCTCAGATCCACTTGGGTATTACACATAATGATGAACGGAGCGGTATTAAACAGAAGGAAGGAGAATCTGAACCGACCCGAATGCTATTGATAATACAACACGGCCAGACCTGCATTGTTGGGTATTTTCAGTTTGGGTAGACCCGTGAAGACCTCTAGCCCTCGATTTCTCTGCCTGTCTGTTTTGCCGCCTCCCTTTGATTTCCAAAGTCCCTAAAGACAGTCCCCGGTCCTTATCTCATTAATGCCGACTTATCCAGGGCCAGGCGTTTCATAACCAGCTTTGTGAGAACACTGGAACCGAGATTGGATTGGTAGAGACAAGCACGGGAGCAGAATGTTATTTGTAATTGAGAGTGATTATCCAATTATCTCCGCTAACCCTGTCTCTGAGTCATTCTCTCTCTCTCTCTCTCTCTCTCTCTCTCTCTCTCTCTGTCTCTGCAGGTCTCACTATTTTTTGCATGCTTATATTTTCTTTTTTTCATCCCTCTGGACAGCTGCAGGGCTGGATTTATTCTTTGTGCTCTTTTCCTAATTCGCCTTCCTTTTCTCTCTCCTGTTTTCTCTCTCACTTTCTGAGTCACTGTGTTTCTGTC
This sequence comes from Protomyctophum parallelum, assembly GCF_964188405.1. Classification (NCBI taxonomy): domain Eukaryota; kingdom Metazoa; phylum Chordata; class Actinopteri; order Myctophiformes; family Myctophidae; genus Protomyctophum; species Protomyctophum parallelum. Next base: position 5,901,365 of record NC_139710.1, on the reverse strand, counting down.
TTTCTCTCCCTGCCTTTCACAATGTCCATCTGACTCTCACTACGTCCTAGCTACTACTCTCGCTCCGGTTTTGTCACTAACTTCTCTCTCCCTCTCTATCTCTGAACAACACATCACGTCTCACTCGCTCTTCTGTGATTGCAGGTGAAATGTTCCAAATAAGACATGACCCAATATGACTTACATTGTCACTCAAACAACTATGAATATGTACACACTCTTCACTGTTTCTCTCTCCCTACTTGGTCTTCTCCGCTCTCCCTACGCCACTATCCCTCTCTCCTTCCCTCATGTTCTCTCTCTATCTCTCTCTCCCCCTCCTTGCTAACCCCTCTGTCCATCTTTGACCCTTGTCTCTCTCTCTCTCTCTCTCTATAGAAGTATTTGTACATCGGCTCTCGCTCTGAGGTTCTCCAGCTGCCCTTGGCCAACTGCAGCCGCTATCATTCTCAGCCAGACTGTCTGCTGTCCAGGGACCCTTACTGTGCCTGGGACAGTGAGGGAAGGGCCTGCGTCCGCATTGACCTCCACAGAGGGTGAGCCTGGCATAGCGCAAATGGAGTGCCCTGGCACTCGCACTATGTGAAGTTGTACCAGTGGTTGTGCTCAAAACTAGATTAGTTTTGTTCATGTGTAATAGTTGTGTGGGTTTCGTGCACGTGGTAATGCATAGCAGTGTCTTGCACACGTCTCATGTGGCTTGCATCTATGTGACTGTCTATTTATTCACCCGTCTGTCTCTTCATGTCTCTCCCCTCTGGTCCTCTCAGGTCTACCTCGTCGCTGTCACAGGATCTCATGTTGGAGAGATTCAGCCGAGGGAAAGCCAAGTTCGACAAGCCGGTGTCCATCCCCAGCCCTGGTGAGTATACGAGGCGGGCTTTGGACTGACGGGAACATTTATATTCTGTATGCTGCTCTGAGAGTCATGCCAACAAAAGAACTGAAATTGAATCAAACTGGTTTAGGAGGATGAGAGCAAGAGGGAGGGGGAGGAGAAACACAGGGTGAGAGAGAGTGAAAGAGGCAAAAAAATGGAGAGGGACAGGACCGCAGAAATATTACAGGCCTGATTTGTTATTTTATCTTTGTCAGAATTGTTATAGTAGTGAAGGCAATCTAGTTTGCCACCTTCAGCTCAATAATGGCATCGGAGGCTACTGCCCCCTCGTGGTTATAGATGGTCACTGCAAGAGGGAGGGAGAGCAGGAGGTGGAATGAACTCATGACTGGATTAAATGCATTTAGATTGAACGGAATCATTTGAATTAAGCAGAGAGAGGAACATTGGCCACGGCAGTTTGTGAATGAGAATCGATACAGTTGACACTTGCCCCTAACTCTCTCTATCTATTCCTCCACTCCTCTCCCTTCCCTCTTACCCTTTCCATTCTTCTGTCTTTTTCCCCCACCACCTTCCTTTTTTATATATTGCTCAATCCTTTGTTTCCACCCTCCCTCTCGCTTCCTTCTACCCTATCCCTTTCTACCCCTTTCATTTTTTAACCACTTCTCTCCTGTCTGATTTTCATCTCTCCCCTACGTCCCACCCTCTCACCATCCGCTCTCTCTCTCCCCTCTCTCTCTCCCCTCTCTCTCTCTCCCCTCACAGAGCACTCCCGGCTGCGTAACGTAACGGTTGTGGTCGGGTCGGACATGGTTCTCCCTTGCCAGCTGGTGTCCAACCTGGCTCAGCCTTGCTGGGTCCTCAACGACCGCGAACTGCAGCTGGGTGGAGACCTCGAGGCCGGGGGCCCACGCTTTGACCGCACCTTGAAGGCACTGGTCGTCCCAGAGGCTGGCCAGATGCAAGCAGGCCGCTACGTCTGCTACTCGGAGGAGCAGGGGGTCAAGTTCCAGACAGAGAGATACCAGGTGGCGGTTGTAGCCAGTGCTCCAGTCTTCATGGAGGCCCGGGCACCGGACGGCAGCATGGGCTTGTTCTGGGTGCTGGTCATCACTCTGGGCGCTGCGTGCCTGCTCCTCCTGGTGGCTGCACTGTACCTACGCAGGAGGCTGAAGCTGGCACTGGGTAAAGGCGCAGACATGAAGCCACTGGAGAGCACGCTGGTCTACCCTATCACGTTGCCTAAGGAGCCGCCCACCTTTGTGCCCAGCAAGATGCCGAGCGATGAGGACCGCTTCTGGGAGACGGGCGCCAATTACTACTACTCGGACGGCTCGCTGAAGATCGTTCCTGGCCATGCCCTCGGGCCCAACAGTGTCAGCGGAGGCTCAGCCGCATCCCCCAATGCCATCCCCGGCCAGCCCATCCACTCCCCCAGCCGACTCAGCCTCACAAACATCCGAGGCTCTGGTAGCAATGGCTACATCCGCCTGAACCTGAGTACGGCAGGGGAGGAGAGAGCTAGCAGTGCTGGTGCTGGGGGTTGTGGGCTGGGCTCAGGGTTGGGTTCAGGGTTGGGCGGGAACGACTATTCGAGCCCCTTCAAAGAGGAACTGAGACGTACACTGCAGCAGAGGAGCGTGCTCCCTGACGCCAACCCAGAGGAGTCATCTGTCTAAGGACTCCCTTCTGCTCCATCTGCTCCTCCTCTTCGTCCCTGTCCTGCTCCTTGTCCATTCCCCTGAGTTGGAAACAACGAAAAGCAACTAACCTACCTCCTACCTTTTCAGAGGACGCCGCACTCTCTCTCTCTCTCTCTCTCATCTCGCTCACTTTCAGCGGCTCGCTCTCTCTCCCCATTGCACACTCTCTCTGCCAATATGCCTGTTTGGCACACTCTATGACTCTATGAGACATTAATAGCACACACAGCATGTGACACACCCACTGACACTGACATACATTTTCACACCATGGTCCACCAGTGCCCCGTGACTGTTAAGCCTGATTAATACTTAGTTGCATGCGGGTGTCACGCACCAAAAGGTAGCCAATCTACAAGCTCACAACGTGTCACAGTTCAACAGCTATTTTTGGAATGCGACACCCGTGTGAAACGAAGTATAACGCAGGCTTATTCATTGTATTCCTGGCACCACACAGTCTTAGTTGTAACGTCCTTCTGCTTCCACTGTGCAATCTCCCCATGTGTAAATTGTGTATTTATATGAAGAGGCATATTTGAATGCAGAGGAGATCACCTCAAGCATGGAGGATAATGGAACAAAATGTCAGTTTGCTTTTACTGAAGGGCACATCTCTTATGTTGAGTGGACCAATTACACAAGACAAGGTTTTCAGCACCTGTGCTGAGTGAAAACCAATGATGAGCAGGCAAGCGCAAAACAAACTGATCATATGAAAGTAGCTTGCTTCTTTTTCTTCCTTGAGACTTTAAGAGCTCTCTGCACTTAAAAAAGCCGGGGAAAGTGGCCTCTTGTTTTTTGATACCTGTGAGCCAAGAGTGTTGAGAGAGGAATAAAATAGACTAACGAATCTCGAAGCACGACGACAATCATGTCCTCCTGTCTCAGGAGCTTCTTTGCCTGGAACAGAAAGGATGGGATGAAAGGAGAGAAACAAAAGAGGGAGAGGGAGAAAAAAATGAAGTGAACTTGGATTGAAATAAAGACAGACGCAAGGGGGTTTTGAATGAAGGACACACTCTCAAAACTCCCTCTTCTGCTTGATTTGTATTTTTTTCACGTGGTCTTTACTCCCCCTGCCTGACAAAGACCTCGAACCCTTTTCACTCTAATTTGTTGTGATGGTTTGAATTAAGACGTTTCATGTTTGTTCTTTTTTTCTATGTCTTACAAACTATTGCAGTGTTTTCAAACAGCGATCAATGGAGGCTGTACGGCACTACTCTGTGAATGAGAATGTGAAGGCGGGCACTTACATTCTCTCGCTTAATCACAATAACCTTCAAATACGCCGCCTTGTACAATAAATAAGTGCATTTGTGGCTACATTTATTACAGTCACAGCACATAATGGATATTTGTCTCGCTTGGGGTTAGACCATTGGGACTCATAGATATTCCTCTCTTGATAGAACAGTTATTTACATTCACAAAGAGACCAACAACTGAGCACTCAATCCCAAATTGAGGCCGACGTGAAGGCATTAAAGCATGGAGAATGTAGGTGTTCCCTCTGACTGTTCCAGCCGCTGTGGATGTCTCAATAAGTGCATTATGTTTCACATGTTTGGGTGAGGAAGAGCTGGCAGCTCACGCTGCCGAGAAAGGAAGCACTTCCTCTCACTCACATCACACTATTCTGAATGCCAACTAGTCCTGAACCTGCTGTGGTGAGCTAAGCTACATCAGCATCTGGACAAGCACTCCCCTCCCTCAACCTGGCCCACCCCGCCCCCCGACCATTGACCGACTCCCAGAGACTGACCTGGGGCTACTGTGGACAGAAACTGAAAAAAGGTTAAGAAAACTGACACACACAGTCATACTGCTTTATAGTAAGTGTGATGCGCTACTATGGGACAATAACACAGAACTCTGAGACACATACACACTCGCGCGCACACATACACAAGTGGCCTGTGTCGACAGACAAATGGGCGGATATACAGGTGGACTGATGCCCTGTTGACAAAGTGACAGCTCCAGGCAGAAAACAGCAGCGAAGCCGTCAGAGGTAGTGTTCTGTTTAATTACATTTCACCCAGAAAGATTTGACCCAGCACTAACCTTTTAATCATTCCTGTTTTAGCTTCTTGTCTGGCTTTGGTCCAGTGGTTAATTTCTCAGCCTTAATGGATACATCATAATACTCTATATCCCCAATTTGCATTTAAGAGGATTTTCTTCAGATCACTTCCAAATCAAGCCAAGTATTAGTTCATCACCTTTACTTACTTAAACAATTTTGCCACAAGAGGGAACAAACACAAACACAATGTGAAACCAAAGTGTGTGCGTGCGTGTGTGAGCGTGTGTGTGTGTGTGTGTGTGTGTGTGTGTGTGTGCATGTTTGTTCGTTTGTGTGTGTGGGCCTCTTTGACATGAATGAGATCATGCATGTCCTCCTGTCAGAGAAAATATAGATGACCAAACTACTAATTATAAATAGAACAGTCATAAGCGATGCGTCACATTGTTGAAATGTGTTGTTTTCAACAAGCAATACCATCAACAGATTATAAATTGGGTTTATTATCCCTACTTTGTATTATCGTATCAGAGATACGTTAAGTTTGGTTACTTCCCACACAACAACTTGTTCACTCTACTCCCAGCATCAACCATCACTGACCTGCCCCTCTTTGTCTCCCTGTCCTTTGTCCTAACAGAGGTTGATGCCTTTTGTTTTATGGGGGACAAATCTGCGGGGACCAGAGGAGCACTCACACGCACATGCACGCACACACACACACACACAAGAAAGAAGGGGAGGATGAAAATAATGTGGTATTTTTTTCCCCACCACCTAGAGACAGCTGTAGGGGATGTAAAATATTGAACTGATCCCAAGGTTGAAGAGGTACATGTTGAACCGTCGTCAGCACCACTCTCCATCCTAGTGTTGCATGATCCCTTTTGCAAATGGACGGCACTGCCTTCGACTTGACAATAGGTCATAAAAGTGCACCAAAATGTTTGGACTTTTTACAGAGACTTAGTGGCATTTCTCGAACACTAACGTACTCTCTTTGAACGCGTCTGATTTTATGATTCAAGACTTGTACAGGTTTTCATTGCACCATCTCACCATGTTTACTTTCATTGCTGTGCCTCTTCACCTTCCGGATAAGCCAAAGTAGACTGCAGTTGCTTTTTGTTATGTGTTTTCAAAAAATACATTATTTAATTTTATGTGATTTCCAGGTCAATATTTAAGTCTCAAAAAAGCCCGTCCATTTTTTTGTGAAACTGAGCTGAGCTGGCTTCTCTGCGACTTTTGTGCATATTTTAACTTGAGCATTCTTGTGAGCCTAAAAGAAAGAAGGAAAAAAAAACAGCTTGTTAAAAAGACCTTCCTGTATTTCCTTTCTGTTTATGTCAGTAGCAATCTTGTTGGAGTTTCTATCCCTGTTTCCCAGGAATGACCAGAGGAGGCGTACATGAACCAACCAAAACTTTATAGAACTTTATACAAATTTACAGCCTGCCCTAAAAACCAAATAATGTATCCCTTGATTTCAACAGTGGATCAAAATTGAATTTGTATAACTTCACAAAGTAGTATTACATTTGTAACAGCCTTTTTTCCTGAAGCCACTACCTAAAATGCACCAATTATTTTTTTAGTTAGTAGTTGGTTGTAAATACATCTTGAGAGTTTTCTCTACAAGTGTAAAAATGGATGGGTCTATGTTTACATTTTTAGAGTTAACCACTTAACCACTAACCGGTATACTTCGTTGTATGACGAACAATGCAAATAACCGATGAATAACCAAAATAACTGCTCTACAAGCTCACAATGTGTTGCATTGTGATCTTGTACATCTGCTATTTTTGCCGTTATTGACATGCCCAAAAATCCAAAAGTATGGACATTAAAAAATAATAAAAAAAAAAGAGAGGGAGAGAAAGAGAGAGAGAAAGATATCTTAAAGGGATACAGGTCTCAAGCTTGACAATACCTGCATGCATGATGTACTGTACATGTACCAATCCTGCATCCGCTCAGTTATTACACATTTGTTGGCTCGTAATAGTTTCCGTCTCACAAGGCTTTAACTTCTGCTGTTTTTCCTGTTATAAGTTGTATTATTATTAATCTATTATCATCCTTATTTTTTTATTTTTGCGCAATTTTTGGCTTGTCTGTTCTTGATCTTTTATCGTTTGTTTTTAAAGGATGTTAAGTAACTTATTTTGCTTGTACAAACATGTTGATATTTATTATCATTGTACATATGTCCTTATTTTTTATATGTGTATATATACATGAATAAAAATAGAGATCTACTCAATTTGTGCGAGCTTGTTTGTTTGTTTTGGAATATGTGAAACAATGTTGTACAAAATATCAATATTGCAAAAATGTGCTACATTTAAAACAAGTTGTTGCTCTAATCGAATGTGTGAGAAATGCAACGTTCAGATGCAAGAGCTAAACCAACCAGAACTGTTTTGTAATGCTTTCATTAATGCAACTCTCAATCACGGTGTAGAATGTATAGAAAATGGTTTATGACCACAGGCATTTATGCAACTCTCCAATACAGACTAGCCTAATCTAGTAATCTAGTCTAATGCTCATTTCAAAATGTTGCAGCTCACAGTACTGACTGTGTTTGTCAAGTCTTATGTTGTTTAGTGTGGCTTGTGACTGCATGTCAAAAGAAAGAAACTTGCTTCATGTGGTAGACAGCCCCAGCTGTGGAGAATGGCTGAGTGTTGCAACCACATATCATTGTTGTCAGCTGGGCTGCAGCAACCAAAACTTGCACGCAAGGCGCAGGGCGCACACATACGCACGCACATACACATCAGAGAAGAATGTGATTGGTGTGACTTGTCAGTGAGTTTGTGGATGTGTGATCATTAATGTGTATTTTTGTGTGTGTGTGTGTGTGCGTGCGTGCAGCGTGTGTGTGTGCATGTGTGCACGGGCGCGCATGTGTGTGTGTGTGTGTGTGTGTGTTGGACAGATGGATGCACGGCAAGGAAAAGCTTGAGCATAAACAGGAAGAACTTGAGATAACAGAAGGAGAGCTTGGCAAATGAAGGAAGTCAATTCCCATTTAACAGATGTGTGCCTCTGCGGTCCACCAAGCCCCTTCTTATGATATACAGTATGTTTGAAACAATCTCCTCTGTCACCCTGTGTAACCTCCTGCAATGTAAACAGTCTGTGAGAGGAGGTGAGAGAAGGCTGCCTGCCAGATTGATGGTTTGAAGGTAATTATCAGCGAACAGAGAGGGAGAGGAAAACCAGTTGAACCCTGCAGCTGTATTTGTTTGTAATAAGAATGCCGGAGCGCAGATGGATGTGTGGTTGCAGAGAGGGGACCAGTGCATGTATTCTCTCAGTCCAGCTGTATTGCTCAAAGGGAAGTGGGTCATTTCTTAATTTGCAAAACATCAAATGAATTGATTGGCGTGCACCCTGGTGTTTGCAATGCTTACATAAATGTGATATGTCAGTGACTGAGTAGAATGATTATATCAGAATCATGTATCATCATACACAGTCAATCAATCTACCTATACCTACCTATCTGCCATATTATTTTTGATGGAGCTTCTTGGTCTTTTACCAGCGCTTCATCTGGGACTTCTCTAGGTCGTCAGACGAGCCCTCCATCGTTTCTTCCAGTCATCCTGGTTCTCCATACATCTGGCCAGCTCATTGGTGCTTTGTGCTCCTGTGTCGTTCTTGAGTACATCGGTCCACATGTTAATGTGGAACGTCCTTGTGACCAGTGCCTGTGTGTTGGTTCCCACAGCACTAGTTTGCTGGCTGGCAGCTCTTGGTGTCTTTGGCTTCAGGGTCCAGAATTCAATGCCGCATAGGAGAACAGACTCTACCGTTGCGTAGAAGAAGCATCTAATTTGATCTCACCAGCACAGCACTACACTGCAAAAAAACAACAGAAAGGGGCCTTTGAGGTTCAAAGTTCAAGGTTCTCACCAGGAGATGGAGAAGAAAGAAAATGACTGAGTGGACTACATCAGCAGGAAAACTGTTCTCAGCGAGAACCACTGACACTCACTTTACTCCAAGTAGCCTAAATCTCCTACAAAATGCTGCCAGTGGATATTTGGCAGCATTTTAACACTGAATTAAGAGAGATTGTTGACGTTAAGTAAGAGAGATTGTTGATGTTAAGTCCTGCACCACCTTCAACATTTTCTCTCTTCAGTTAAATCTCCCTGTTAACCCTGGACTGCACTGTTGCATTTCTTTTCTTTCTTTTTTTCTTTTAAATTATGTTTTTATTTTGGTCATTGTGTGCAAGCATAATAAACAGTTTGACATTGTGTGGTCTAGTGCATTAGATTAATTTCATGTCCAGCAAATGTGGAGTTTACCAGAAACATGAAATGTTATGTTTGCTCCTGTTCATGTGCTCATTTCTTTACAGGTATATTTCCCAAGTTCTCAATAGTGACCAAATAAGTTTAAAAAAAAATCCCCAAAATAAAAGACAAAAACAAAAGACAAACATCTGGGCAGCTCTTAAGGAAAAGGGGAAAAGGAGACGCCTTCACATACTTACAATACACTTATTTGAAAACAAATACAGGCCGCGTCAACATTCAGCAAGACACAAATAAAAGAAAGGAAAAGAGAATAAAAATCACAGCCGTGTGAAGTGAGGGGCGCTCCTATGATTAGGTGATGTAATGATGATGTAAAACAAACGGTGTCAAAACAAACAGTAAATTCTCTTTATTGTTAATGGGATTTAATGTTTGTGTTAGGGACACCGGACAAGATGATGTACATTTTCCCTTAATTTTCAATGGCGTTTTTAAAACAAACATTGAACTAAAAACAAACTAAACCTCTCTTCATTGTCAATGGCATTTTAAAATAGGAGGGTATAGCGCCCCTCAAAAATAAAAGTAGATAGAGGCATAGAATGAGCGATAGCAACACACAATACTTTTGCACTGTTGCATTTTCATATCATTTACCTGCCCTTCAGACTGCATGCCCAGTTTGCCCACCTGCTTTTTAATGCTGTATTTCAGACCTTTTATCCATTACACATTTTTCACTGTCTACTACTATCTTCCCCTCATATTTTACACATGCCCACTGTCTACCCCCATCTATTTTAAGTAATTTTAGACTCATCAGGTCCCCCAAGATTTTAAACTGGCCAAAGTAACCCCCTTGTACAAAAAAGGGAGTAAATTAGAACCCGGCAACTACCGCCCTATTTCTATTCTAAGCTCCATCTCGAAAGTGATGGAAAAAATAGTCTATGAACAGGTTGAAAAGTATCTTGCCACTAATAAATTGCTGTACGAGTTCCAATCTGGTTTCAGAACATCCCACTCCACTGACACATGCCTCCTCTATTTGAGCGACCACATCAAACACGAGGTGGACGCTGGAAAATACTGCGGCATGGTCATGCTGGACCTCCAAAAGGCTTTTGACACCGTGAACCACTCCATACTGGTTAACAAGCTTAAAGCTATTGGTTTTGATAGCACATCAGTGAGCTGGATGCAATCCTACCTGGAGGGGAGAGAACAGATGGTGGAGGTGAACGGAACACTGTCCCCTCCCCTCCCAGTGAGCTGTGGCGTCCCACAAGGAAGCATACTGGGGCCTTTACTGTTCCTAATATATGTTAACGACATGACTTCAGCTTGTGACTGCAACTTGTTCCTGTTCGCAGATGACTCAGCACTGCTGGTCTCGGACAGGAACAAACTGCAGGTTGAAAAGACCCTCAGCTCTGAACTCAGTAGAATCTGCACCTGGCTCGCTGATAACAAACTATCCTTACACCTGGGAAAAACTGAATCCATCCTCTTCGGATCAAATAGTAATCTCAGCAAGGCAGATGGCTTCTTGGTTAGAGTGGGTGACAATATTATCACACGAAAAGATCAAATTACCTACCTAGGTTCCATCCTGGAGGCCAATCTTTCCGGTGATAAGATGGCCACCAACGTAATCAAAAAAGTCAATCAAAGAACAAGATTCCTTTACAGGATCTCCTCACTGGTCAGCAAAAACACCTTGAAGACCTTAACAGGAGCCCTCGTACAAGGTTTCTTTGACTATGCAACCACCTCTTGGTACCACAGCACCTCAAAGGCCCTTAAAACAAGGCTCCAGACCTCCCAAAACAAACTGGTCAGGCTCCTAATTGGCCTCACCCCCCGAACCCACCTCACCCCTGCCCACTTTGACAGGCTGGGATGGCTTAGGGTCGACGACAGAGTACAGCATCTTGCAATGGGTCTGGTCCACAAGATTCGATACACCACCAAGATACCCATGTACATGTCTAAATACTTCCTTAATGTAAGCGAAGTCCACACCCACAACACCAGAGGGAGTGCAACAAACCATGTACAACCCAGATTCGGCACAAACAAGGGACTAAATTATTTTCGCTCCTATGCCACCAAAATGTGGAACGCCCTACCAACAGTCATTAAGACATGTGAATCCCTTGACTCCTTCAAAACCGCTCTCAAAGGGCACCTACGGATGGCTGCAATTCGAAACTGGCCTCTGTAAAAACTGAATCCCCCCCCCACCCCATTTCCCCTCACTGTATATGTATCTTTTCCCTTTTTGCTTCCTATATGATGAATTCCTGTTCTGTTCTTTAGCTACATAGAAGTGTCTATTTGTATGTCTCTAAATGTTTTTGATGAATTGAACAATGTGGACCCTGTTGTAAACAAGTGTAATGCTTAATTGGGTCGTCCACTCACAGTTGACAGTCTTTTGTATTGAGTTTGTGCTTAAAATGTACTGTAAATTCTACAAACTGTTAATAAATATTTCAATCAATCAATCAATCAATCAATCAATCTCCAAGCTGCCATTCTTATCGAAGATTTTAGAAAAGGTTGTCTCTACTATAGCACCAATGGAAACAAAGGCATAGGCTTTCTTGAGTTTAAAATCTTCAATAGCAGACCCTTGTATTGAACTGTACTTTCCTGTGATTTTTTCCTGCAAACTGTTAATAAAGTATTCAATCAATCAATAACCCATGATAGCTTGGTTTAACTTTAACCTCTCCCCCTTGAAATCACTTTTCATTCATTTCAGCATGCGAGAGGGGGGGGGGGGGTTACGAGGCTACATAACCGACCTCCCATTGGCTTATTTGGCTTATTTCAAACTGAGTTCCGCCCCCACTCCTCGCGACCGGCTCGCGACTTTCTTCTACGAGGAGTGGACAATAGATAGAACACTACCACGTCCTGTGCAGTCCTTCAGCTTCAGGTATGCCATTTTATTATTCACCGTGACTTTATTTGCAGACGTTTGCATTATAATAGATTTGTATAGAATATAGAAATATTTGTTGTTTCACAATTTCGTGCGGACGGATCTTACGTCGTCCTCCCCCGGTTGGTTCGGCCGAGGATCGAAATTTGAATGAATGGGATGTAGTTTGTGACTGTTGAGACTGAGTAGCATTGTTAAGTTTATCTACAACAGATCCTTGTTATAGCTCCTTATATATGGCTTGCATTCGTTGTTGCCGAGACAGAAATATTGTCAAGATTATCGATGTCGTGAATTGGAACGCCTTGATACTTAGTATTTAGCTTAGCATGTTGTTAATAAACAGACACGACTGCGCGTCCTCGTCTGGAGTCAGGTCAGAGTAGACTCTGGACAGGCCGGCCGGCACACCGAACTAATGTTAACGTCAGCGTCACGTTTATTTCAATATAAACGTTAGCCCTAGCCTAAGATTTAGACTCGTAGATGTATTTATCCATTATGACATTTTCAATCTACCTACGAGAGTCAAAGCTAAGGCTGCGTTAGCCATGGCTTAACTTCCGCCTGTTTTACGCAATCGCTACTTTTACATTGCAAACGTGTACATGAACATTCAGATTCCAAATGTAAAGTCCTCGCCACATGTGCCACGGGTGTTAGAAATGTGTTGGTACAGCGATTAGCTTTGCTGCATCCCGCGTTGTTTAATAAAAAGCTTTTTTTTTTATCCGAGCTGTTTTTTTGCCATTGGCTTTCAACTACGCGCCCCTATCGGTCGGGAGGAGTGTGGCACTCGGTGACCGCACTGCCAATACAGTCTATAAATCTTAGGCTAAGGCATTATCATTCTTCTCTCTGCAATCTACTATTACAATGTAGAGTTCATGCATACTACTCTGTTGGGTTTACATTTCAATAGCAGATTAATTCTCAAACAGTTTGGCCTATCTATTATGTGCGAGTGTTTCATTACACCTCTATCTATAATTATTTGCATCATGCTCTACCATGCTGCTCAACATACTTGGTTGACACAATTACATGGCTATATAAACTGCTTTGTTAAATGTTTTTTTTGAGGGGCCTATCCAGCTTTTGGTGTGTGCACGAACTTTGTCCTACCCATTGACAATGAATGGACAATGTTTCATAGTGTCTGGGCAAATCGACGTAGAACATGGTGTCTATTTTACGTCATGATGATAAGAGCCACCCTCACTTAGTTCACAAGGGTGTTATTTATTTTTTCTTTCTAGTAGGGCGATTCCTGTTGGGAACATGTGCCTCTCCGATTATGCCAAGTTGTACCTATTTTCAGGCTCTACAGTATCATTGTACTTAGGGGCCAGTCTATGACTTCAGATTGAGAGCATCAGCATTCTCCATATAATATACTGATGTCATACACTGTAACAGCCCATGACAACATATTGACATCCATATGTTGGCATAAAAGAGACAGACAAGATGGCTGCAGAGATCTCATTATTTATGTTTGTACCTATTCACAGTGCTATTTTTAATTTCTGTCTATGTCCCTCTAGCCTTTTATGAACGTATCTGTCTGTGACGCTACATACTATCCCTGATCGACATTCGACAATAACAGGATGTATACTTGACATGTAAACCAAACAAGATTTTAACAGATATACTTCTGGCTCGACTATGACATTTTGCATGATACTGTGATTAAAGTCTTTTCTGTTGCTGTAGATCATGGCTGGTGTAGACGCACCCATGGGTGAGGGTGATGCCTCATCCCCACTGGATTTCTCTCTTACACCTAGCCAGTTTGGCATCTCAACCCAGAGTTTCACCCCAGCGTCTTCAAGCCACAAAGGTGAGAGCCACAGGTCATTTCCTTAATTCATTTTCATTTCATAGTAAATAACTAAACATCAAGTGACACACAGTTGGGGTTTCTGCCAGGCACTTTTTTCTAAACGTGAAGTCACGTGCATCTCTGCTCTCTCCATTAGTCGCTGACTGCTTACTTGTGCATAAGAGTTTGGGTCCAGGCCCTGGTTTATAATTGTCAATTGGGTCCAGGTTGGTTCAGATTCTGTTACTTTGGTTCCTGGGATCTAGGGTCTGCAGTGCAACCAAGCAGCAGGCTTTCGGCAACTCTGACAATTTACCAGTCAATGTAAGCTCATAAAAATACATTTTAGCGGTTGTAAATTCGTATTGTTATGTTACTTAATAAAAGCTTATACTACAATTAAATGTTTTATCGGGGTGTGTATATAGTACAGAACGACTTACGGATCTATGGGCAGTGCATCGGAGTACAACAAAGGCTTTCCCTCTGATCGTTAGTTCAGTGCTAGACTGCTGCTCCATTGTTGGCTGGACCAGGAGGCAGGCCTAATGGACTTGCGTGTCTTTGACTGAGCTTATGGCAGCCTGTTGTGTCACTAGCAATATTGTAAGCATAATAATAATATTGTAGCATCGTGATATTTGGCCAAAGCTCCCTACCTTCCCCAGCTACATTTGGGGAAGGTGGTTGTTGCCCAGACAGGGGCCAGACTGGTGAACCGTGGGTCATGGGCCATGGCATGGGTTCAATAGTGGGTGAAATGAGTAATGGTGATATTTAGCAGTTTTCACTTAAACATAATATAATACTTATTGCACCACCACCTATTCTGGGGGAACATTTCACCAAAAGTAGCTGATCTACAATCTCACAAACTGTCAAGAGGTTGTGCAGCCTATATTTTGGTTCTTTGATTTTGTATATGTTTAAATTAGTCCTTTAATTTAGACATAAACCCATAATTGAATAAGTGTGGAAAAAATCATTAGTTTGTGATCAGATTGATCATGAACAGTAAAGACATCAGGATTAGGTTAAACCTGCCTGGTCCGGAGCAGGTTTAGCATTTGTTTCCATGGTAACTAGTGTGGCATTGCTTTCATGAAACCGAATCAAGCCTCAACATATCCAGGTTAACTGGCAAAATTAATCTGGGAAGATTAACCAGTTTATGAAACCGGTTAATCGCTGATCCAGGATATATTAAAAGCTCTCCATCTACGGGTCAGTCTGTGTCCCTATTTACTATTATCATGAAGTGTGAAAGAACAAGACTGTGGATACAAGCAGTAGAAATTAGTTTTAATCTCCCTTAAGGATAGAATAGGAACGTAGACGCTCGGTCACATATTAGAGGGATAGAGAATCACTGCTCCTTTCCTTTTTTAGTTCTGTACTTCTATTTTTTTATTTTTATTTTTCAACCGAGTCCTGACCCAAAAGTGAGTCCTCAGACATTCCTGCTGGATCACAAATTGAGAAATATGAGGTATTAACTAGATCATTATGTTGCCTTTTTATTATGGGTTAGATATTCTCTAGCACACTGGCTATAAAAAGTTGTTGATCTGTATTGGTTTTGCTTAGATCTCAGTATTTATATTTACATTTATAAACTACAAAGCATGGCACACAAACAAATGCACCAAATTTGTATGATAAACATTGCACGTTTGTGCTATAAATATGTGAGTGTGCATGCCGTTTTGGTCTATTATCACAGTCAAAGCTTTCTATAACTTCAGATAAGTCTCGTTTGGCTCAGCTGAAGAAGAGACGGATGTCGGCTATCGGGGTCCGGGGCTCACCAGAAATGAACTCTCTCATCCGGTTCATGGCAAAGCAGAGACTGAATACTCCTCCCACTCCACAAACTCCAGTGAGTCACACTGCTTTTGAGTAGAATGTTGGGGTCTGCACTGCACTGATGTACCGACAGACACCACTAGTTATTGTTAGAATGTTAAGTTCTGTCGTTTTAATTCTATTTTATTTTCCATCCTGCTTCACCAGCTGGACAGGGGAAGCTCATTGCTTCCCAATGTCTCGTCCACCCTGAAGCAGAAGATTGCTTCCTTCCAGACCCTGATGAATGTAGAGGACTGTGACGGCTACAATACCACTCAAAAGGAGAACAAAGATACAGGAGGAGGTATCTTTGCATTAGATTATTTCTCTGACGTCTCCCCTATAGTGTCATTTGTTTAACCCATTCTGGACGGGAACCCCTTTTGGTGTTTTAACTAAGCATTATGTTATACTTTAGCTATTGAAAAATGGCACATCTACAAGCTCATAGCACGCCACCGAGTGGCGCGCTACGAGCTTGTAGGTCTGCTATTTTTGAAAAATGGTAAAAATGCGGCGCAAATCTTTGAAAATATATATATATTCTTTCAGAGCGAACGTCTTTTTTTTATTTCGACGTCAGGCCTGTTAATGGCCTTTTTCCTAGTGGCTATTCCAGTGGCAATGTTTTGATGCCCTATTGAGACTTCCATCGGAAGCATCAATTCAAGACTGTTATGAACTCCTTCATTTATGCAACACCAGCCCCATCAGTTCGTAAAATCTTCAAGACGCTTTTGTTGTTGCTGTTTGGGCATTTGATTTTATTATTCTTCATTCACTTTGACTGCACTCTTTCTTTTCCTTTTTTTTATTACATTGTTTTACATGGAGACTCTCCCAGGTCCCTTTTTTGGTATTCCAAAATATTTTGTAACTTGTGTGTTGTTGACGGGTGGGTACAATTCTTCCTTGCTCACTCTTGCTCTCTGTCCCTGATGCAACTTTTCTCTTTCTGTGGATTCTAATAATATACCTGTTCCTCTCTGTCCCCTCCCTGCTCGCTCTCTCTCTCAGATGAGAGAAGCCCTGTTGGAGGGAAGGAAAACTTCCCGCCCCCAGTGAAGAGGAGGTGCACGGCCCACCTGGAGGAGAGTAGGGAGGCCAGTGCTCCTATCCTTGGGCGCACCAGTGTGGTGGAGGAACAGGAGGTAACCTCACTAATGACTGCAAACTTTACTTTAAGTGGGCCATGGTAAATAATTGATCTAAAAGTATGTTTCTCTGTACACTTGGTTTACTTTGAAACAGTTTATTTTTTAACTCTAGTGCAAGTACATTTCTATGGTGTCCTGAGCTGAACTTCCTGGGCATTGGTTTGAGAGGTAGATCTAAAATGATAGATTTTTCATCCCTTTGTGCTTTATTTTTCTGTTGTCATGCTATGTGCGTAAATCTCCAAATCCCGACACACGATTGCATTCACACCTCTCTCTCTCTCTCTCTCTCTCTCTCTCAATGACCATAAAACAGAGAGCAAAATATGGCATGTCTACTCTACTCTATCCTTTGACAAAACATTATAATGTCTTATCTTATCATAGCCCTGAAACAATACGACCATCATGTTTCATCGTCGTAGGGGGTGTCCCAATAGGCGAGGAAATGCACAATTCTCACATCCATGGACCATGTCGTGTGCGCTGGTGTAGCTGTCTTTACGCATGAGAATTAGGTGGTCTTTAGACGAGAAATAATGTATCGTTTGCTGGGGTCCCTTTAGACGAGAACGGCGTTTTGGCGAGGTGAAAACGCAACAAAGTGAAACCACATTCCAGAGTGGAAAAAAAACGGCGAATCCGCAAAACTTATGACATCATGGCTCACAAGTTACTGCATGTTTATTAGTTCCTACAATGAACCTCTCCTAACAAGCGCCGCTCATCAGCGATGGTGAATGTAAAACCATGATGTAAATGAAATGCTTTGTGATAGGTGGCAGGACAGCACCGTTTATGTAGCCTAATGTATTATAAAATATATAACCATCCTGTGTGCGCTCTCGTGTAAAGGGCCAATAAAAAATGAGAACGCAATGGGACTTTGCCATTTTATCTGGAGATGGTCGCCATCTAAAAGAGGCCTTAGTTTCACATGGCTATGCACACGCCACGCATTAACCACAGTTTATCTGTAGGTCTGCAATTAACCTATTATTCAAGCTTCGCCCTCACCAATACGAACATCTGGTGGCCACTGTGAACTGGACTAGTAGGCTGATATTATTTATTATGCACGTGCATGATTTTCAGGACACGCCCCCTCATCTAGACTGAGTGGCAAAACATTGAGCAGCGTTGGAAATCACTCAACCGTCCTGCGTACCACCTGTTTCTAAATGTCACATAATGTTAAATGCAATCAGACAGGACTTTTCTGTTTGGATGAATGGGCTGTCAAGGCCAGAAAGTAGTTTTTTTGCGTTCCCGCATAATTTCCAGGTACGATGATGTCACGTGCATACCCTCTATTGGATGCAGCATGCAGAGCCTTTGCTTGCTGGTGACGTGGTGCAATTGATGCAACAATGATACGTTATTAACACAGTGATATAAAAAATAAACAATCGGTTAGATATCCGTGTAGTCTCCAGGCGCAAGCTGCATTTCTCACCTATATTATAGTAAAAAATGATATGCCCTAAATGAGTGGTGATGTCATCGTTTCTCAAAAGCTCTGCTTCGCATGACTACACGGGTCCACTGATCCGGATATTTTGGAAAATCTTTACTTATTTATCCGTTTCCAAGTGGCCGGAAACGCTGTTTACGTGTGGCTGAAAGGCACAAATGTGCGTTTTGAAAAAAAGGATCCATATAGGTGTAGTCCAGGCCAAAGACAAACACTGATTTTATTGATTTCCCACAGACTGAAGGACCAAAGCCACTAGATGAGACTGTGAAAAAGTGTTTTTTCAAACCCATCCGTCTCAACTCGGAGCCACACATGATATTTAGTGATCTCCAGGCCCGTCCTCTCAAGTCGTGGATCCCTCATGAGACACGGGTAAGGTGTCCAAGATGCACATTGTACACCTATATACATATGACAAGTCACTAACTTGGTACTGCATTGCACGCTGCATGAACAGCATGAACCAAAGACTCCAATCATTGGTCTGTACAGCCTCACCCACAGTTTATTAATGCCACTGTCCTGTTTCCAGCATCACTGGCACTGTAAAAGACAAACTTATCTGCTCTGCTTCTGTGGCAGATTCTCGTCCTCAACTATTGCTGTCGCTGTTGTGTGTGTACAAAGAAAAGTCAAAGTATTCAATCAAGGAGAACTATAAAACTGTGACAAATGCCTTCTAAATCAGTAGTTCTCACATTTTCGATGTGAAGATCGTTCAAAAATGGTAAATGTACAAGCTTGTAAATCTATTTTTTTAAAAGCCAACGCTAAGAAAGTAAAACAACAGATGTTTTTTATGAGTTAAAGACATTGTCAAATCAATATTGCCTGGCAAGCTCTGGAAATTGGCTATTCGGATGAGAATCTCACACGGCAGTAAGCTAACTTAGTCTATACCCAGGGGCTTGCAACTACAGATCCCATGGCAGCATAGCACATGACGAATAAAGAGAATTTCAGAAATATCTTTTCTGCAATGGTCAATGTCTTTTCAGATTGTTTGAAGAAAACTGAAAATGCATGAGAACAGCCACATAATATAAATGTAACCATCCGCCGATCGGTTGGTTATTTCACTGTAGCACGTTGAGTTCTACGGTGGGTTCTTGCTGACACTTGAGACTTGTTTTGTAATAAACTGCTCTTAACCCATTCTGGGCGGGCACCCATTTTGGTGTCAGCATCATGTCATGCTTTAGCTATTTAAAAATAGCAGATCTACAAGCTCATATCGCGCCACCGAGTGGCGCGATACGAGCTTGTAGGTCTGCTGTTTTTGAAAAAGTCGAAGAACGACTGACATTTTTAGAATCTGATCTCAGGTCAGAATGAGTTAATCAACCAGTGTGTGTCCAGTGGAAACCTCGTATGAATCAGGTCAGAATGGGTTAAGTGTACATGAACAACACAGTAATATAATATGACTAATATATGGTATGCCAAGTCTATGTAGCCCATCCTGGCTGTGCCTGCTACTTATGCGTATACATTTTATAACAGCAGTCTGCTCTCTTTCTGCTGGCTCTCTGGCATTGTGTGTGTGTGTGTGTGTGTGTGTGTGTGTGTGTGTGTGTGTGTGTGTGTAGCCCAGAGGCCAGGTCCAGCACACTACTATAAATAAAAGAGGAGACCACAATTAGACATTTGGAAACGCCAGCTAATCTATTAAAGGGATCGGATAATTCGCCCAAGAAAATAAGAAAAACCCTTCATTTCTATGCCATCTATTGTATTCTTCCATTCACCGTTAAGGAAATAATGCTGTTCAGTGGTGATCATGTACGTAGGCATGAAGCCGTTCCTGGAAGTCCTCTGGTGGGCCATTTGGATGCATTATACATGGAGACAAAACTGCTATCTGTCAATCTGGGAACACATGGGGCAGGCAAAAAAGGGAGGAAAAAAATGGCTGCCTTGTGTGTTGTCGCCCAATAGACTGTGAATAACGGGGTGTTGTCCTGTTTGGTCCACCCTCCACTTCCAGCGGGGGCGCTTATGTTTTCATTCCACTAATCCCCAATGTACACACATTCTGAATGCCCCTGCCAACAGATTCAGTAGCCGTAGCGCAGAGATTAGGTATTGGGTATGTAATGTTAGTAGTGAATAAATGCATCACTTTACAAAAGCACAATAACTTGTCTATGTAGTTGCATCAATGTGTCTTTAAAATAAATGTTAAATCTAAAATACATTGTTGCCTTGTTTTAAAGGGCGTATCTGATTCTTTAAACGACTTACGTAAAAGCACCAAACGGTGCAACTCTACTGTGCTCCGAGACAGTGTTTACGGCTAACTTCAGATCCAGCCCCAGGACTACACTATCCGGAAATTGCTGTGAAATACTGTCCATGTTATGTATTTGATGGTGGACATTTTTATTTAAGAAAACTGATGCTTTAAAAAAATTATAGTGTAGCCTCACTATACTTTTTACTCAGACTCCAGAGGCTCTGATTCATCAGTGTGATGAGACTGCGAGAGAAATGAGTGTCTGTCTCGGTGTGAACTGGTCTTATACATTAATAATGTTTTAATGGTGTTTAAAGGACAACTTTAGTTTTTTTCAACCAAGGTTCATGTTTTAGGTTGTTATTAGAGGAAGTAAAAGATGAGTCTTATTTTATTTTTCATTTACTGCTTTCTTTCGTTTTAGGGATTTTAGCTCTTTTTGACAGGGGGGCGGGGGCATTCGAGCATGGGGCTAAATATGTATTTTTTTACAACATTTTATGGTGATTTGGCCACAGCAAGGTAGCCTACTGGGGCTTATACTGTGTGTATAGGCTCAATATGTCAGTTTGACACATTCAATAGATCCCGTGATCTTTTGTGGTCAGATGCAATTTCTTGGGGTTTATTAGGACTATAGTAAATAATAAATAAATAAAACATTTACCCCATGCTCGAATGCCTGTCAAAAACTGCTAAAATCCCCAAAACAAAAGAAAGCAGCAAATGAAAGAATTAACACTCACCTTTTATTTTCTCTAATAACAACCTAAAACATGAACCTTGGTTGAAAAAAAACTAAAGTTGTCCTTTAAGTGTGTAATATAGAATATTTCAGATCTTGGAGTTGTAGGTATATATTTCTCCAATCTTCCACATGCTCCTCCATTCTGGTTTCACAATCCCACCGAGATTGTTTACCCTGTCTGTTCTGCCTATCCTCCGACAGGAACCTCCGTTTGAAGTTCAACGTCTCAGCCGACCACTGCCTGAGGCCGCAGCAGCAGTGCCCGGCTTACTGCCCACACCACCCTCTCCTCACTGCTCCATGTTGGAGTTGAAGTCCACAGGTAAACATGCGGACACTAATTGGTTCACACCAGAGAAGCCAACCAGCTTTTATCTGTCTCTGTAACCCCAGCCTTCGATTTACCACACGCGTCTATGTGCTTCTATGGAGTATATACTCGGGGTAGAATAGCAATGTTTTGTTTTTGAAACTGGAAAGGCCCTTGCAGGGCTTTCTATAAGGATATGGAGTAACAAGCCAGTAGGAAAGGGTGTTAACAACGCTCCCATATACTTTTATTATGAATGTGGTGAATATGCATATTATCAATATTTTGGTGTGCGAAATAACTTGCTCTTTTGGCCACAAATATTTTGGCACTTAAGCTATGACTTCACTGTTTTTAGTATGCACTGTGCAGAGATAACAAGAATGACAATGCAGAAGTAATGGTCTTGGTCCCCATCTGGCTACCAATAGTTCCAAACACTGCTGTGTAGTTTCAACATTGAATCCTCATGTGTTGATGAAGCACACCTGATTGTGCCATGGGGAGATCCAAGGTTGTCAATGGGTCAGGGAAAAAGTAGCCAGCGGGCCAGGTAGATTCCCCAGAGAACAACCTTTTGGCCATAAAATAATCTGGGTGTAGTCATACGTATATTGTACAGTATATTTTGATGACCTGATTGTAAACACATGTGAATTATTATAAAGGAGAATTATGCTTCTTGCTTTTCTCTATTTTAGTCCACAGTCTGTGAATAGTTTTTTTTTCTCGTGAATAGTACTTTTTTTTTTGTCTGTCTGGCTTTGCTTTTGCTCTGGATCTGAAATTGATTTTTGCAGTCCCCTGGGAAAATGTGTGGGAACTTTATTTTATTATAGTAGATTCTGTCTACCTTTCAGATAAACATTTATAGGTCCCCACACACACGGAAAATGCCGTATGTACAATATTGATTCTTGAGCAGTGACGCAAATGGCCTGCATCCTTAGACTCACTAAATTGAGAGGACGCAATCATGCCACCCTCCGGGATTTCCTGGGATGCAATACTCTACTCTAATGTCATTGAAGTAAGACTCATTAATGTCCCTGGGACCCATTTAAAAGACCACCCGTGGGTCCCGGGACCCATTACAAAGATTACATTGAAATTTACATCACTGAGGGTTTTAGCTCTTGCCCCTTTTTGTAAACTATTAGTTGTTGGTTATAGCTATATAGATCCATCTCTCCATAACTATTTAACGTCTGATGCTCACATAATTATCATTAGTTATCTTGCTTGGTGTGGCTGGCTCTTGATACCTTCCTTGTAAAAAGACGTAATGGTAGTGGTTAGTTTAAACAAATCAACATAGCATTCTAATACTGTTTTAATAGGCCTGTGTTGTATGCTGGCTTGAGGACTTTAACTATGAAGTATGTATGTTAGAGTTTTTTTTTTTTTTTTTACAAAATCTAATTTATGATTTTCAATCTCATCACGTTGGAAATATAAACATTACTCAAAAGATGGCTGGCATGAGCTAATGCTAACATTAGCCTTTTCTTACAATGGAGGTTTGTGTGTCTGTTGCTGTTCATTCCCTATGGTGCTGAAATTCTCCCGCAAGTCATGTAGGCTACTAGTCTTGTTATTGCAGGCAGGTTGGGGAGTCACGAGTGGCATTCACCTGTGTTGAGCACCCAGCAGCAGAAATGTAAATCGGCGACGACCATGGTGCAATGTTTGGCATGCACAAGCTTGTTGTTATGCTTGTTTTATGCACCTGTTATGCTTATGCTTGTTTTAATCTAACATCATCTCACTCTAACATCACCTAATCCACCCAGCTGAGTTAAGACAAAATGTATCATGTTCAATGCGCTCCTTGCACATGCCCTCTACTTTGTGGATATACTCGTTGACACCATTGGGTTCTCTTTTATTTACTGCTTCAAATCAAGCCTCGGGTGCAAGAAAAGGTTGATTGTTCAATTTAAAAATGGTACTTATTTCTGATGGATCACAACAGAATAGCTGTGAAGTTGTGCTGTTAACATTCTAAAGTACATTTGTCTCTCTGCAGCCAAGAGTGATTCTTCCGAAACTGATGACTCTGAGGCAAATCCAAAACAGAAGAGACGTGTGCATTTTGGCATGCCACTCTCCCCTGAGGTATTTGACCGGAACTTTCCCCCGAGCACCCCGCTGAAGAAGGGGTCCACCCCTGCCCGGTCTGCCACTCCGGGAGACCGTCTCCGTCCAGCGCTGAAGACTCCCCAGAGGAGTGAACCCCGACTAGCCACCCCCTCGGCACAGCCTGGCCTCGGTAGCCCCTTGGACTTGGGAGCGTCGCCTATACTATCGTATTCGCTCACTCGTCGTCGCAAGGTATCGTGTCCTGAAGAGGATGGTGTGGAGACATGCGAAAAGGTATGCATGTCGGAACTAAAAAGATGTTTTGTTTGTTTTCTTGTACTTTAATTGGTTTAGAAGGCCAAGTGCCATGGTGGCCTCATCATAGTTATAGTTACTGCATCGTAAGAACAAACTCTGTTTTTCAATTCAACAGCCAATATATGCACACAAACGGCTATGCGTCCTATAAAGTATCATTGAGCAAGGCACTGTATCCAAACTGGCTCATTCTTTGTGTCCGTTCAAAGCCAAAAGAAAAACTGTCTCACTAAATCCACAATGCCAGGCCCAGGGTCTGTATGTGTATGACATTTGCGATATTATGACTTGCCTATAAGTTAATTAAATCATGACCGTTTGCTTAATGTTCCTTTAGATTTCATTCCCCTCCCTGGATGAAATGGACAATGTGTTGACCGAAAAAACAGGTTGGTTGCCAGTAGCTACTGTGATGGAAGAAATCATCCTATTCAAACATGCTGGATGTGACCGTTCTCTCCATACCGTTTTCAGAAGGCATGTCGGAGGAGGCCCAGCCGCTGAATTTAAACACTGCCTTCCAAGAAGAGTCTCTCGCGGACACAGGGACCGGTGACGGTGAGTGCATTTTATATCGGTTCACTTTGGACAACTTCACCAATATTGTCCTTCTGAGGGCTTCTTGGTGCTCTTTGAGTTGGTAGTTTCATCAGTCTGCAGATTGGCCATTCCGATTGTTAAAGCAATATGGGATATTATTTTATTAACGCATGTGATTTTGCAGTGCATTTCCAGTTCAAGATTAACGTTTGTCTCTGGCTTGTAGACTCTGTCCCAGAGCCTCGGGCTGTGCCCTGTGCTGCTTCTGAGATTGAAATGCAAGAGGGGTTTAAAGCCCATCCCCAACCAGAGGCAGAGAACGTGGTGGAACTACCAGCTCCAGCATGCTCTACCACCAGGAAAAGAAAGGTCGGCTGTCTTCAGGGAGGGTCGGATCAGCCTGCACACTCTTTCTGTGGAAATGTAAGACAAGATCCTTTGTGTACCACATTCACACCTGGGAGCTGTCCAGTATAACCATGCTGTTTGACTGTTTATAACCACTGAGACACTCTGCAGAATCAATTTAGTGCAGCTGCAGACTAGTAGTTATTGATACCATTTGAGTAGTTGGTATTAGCATTAATTGAATTCAACAGTAACAATATTATACTTAAACAAATTACTGTCTTCCCTGTGAGAAATATTATACTTAAACACTTTCAGCGCCTCCTGCTGGCCATTTGAATTGAATTGACTGGCCATTTGAATTGAACCTTTTCGAGCAGCAACCGACATGTCACCACAAGCGGTAACATGGCTGGCGCGATGGGGTTAAAAATCACTGTTTACATCTGAACGCTGGGCGGTTTGGACTAAAACAACAACTTTGTAGTATTCTTCGGAGAAAACGAGCAACAAAGAAATGACAATGAGTGGATCCTTATGGGAGGCACGCGCATTGTTCCTCCTCACGATGGGAAGAAGCACGGAAGCTTCGGCTGCATGGTACTAATTCAACCCTTACTACACGCCATCCGACGGGTTGCGAGGCGATCTGGCGTCCATCGTGTTAAACATTGTGTGCAATCACCCCATGTGGTGCCCAAGACGCCTGGGGACGTCTTTGGGGCAATTATTATTATTAATTTTTTTAATCGGCCATATCAGCTGGGCACTAATTGACTGAGAATTCCGTCAAAAGCAGACAACAGTTGGATTTTAAATGACAGAATATTCTGCCAATTTAAAGTTAATATGAAGTGTGTGTGTGTGGGGTATGGCATTTTTGTGTATATGACTAGTGTGTGAGACTGTGTGTGTGCTTATAATAAATCCTGGTGTCATTTCTCCATTCCTTCAGCAGCCTGAGGACAGTGGTGAGCCTGTGAAGAGATTGAAGCGCTCAGCTGCCAAAGCTGCCACTGGGAAGATGAAGGTGAGGAAGATGATGGTGAGTCAGCCATGGCCCTCCACCCACCCCCCCCCCCCCACCCCCACTTTAACTCTCAGACCATTCATACCCGACTGTCTGTCCAATAACAACGTATAGTCTGTCGACACTTGACAAACAGGCTGATGTGAACACATCGTGTACACTTGCTGATCCTGGCTCAAAGGGGCTTTGGGAACTCACTCTAAGGTCTCGGCTCCTCCAAATGCAAATGATTATTTGCAACAAATTAATTCAGGGTCAAGCTGGAAGACAGTGTGGAGTGAGCAGAAAGTTGGGTATTTTAATTTGGCTATAGTGTGTGTGTGTGTGTGTGTGTGTCTGACTGGCTCGTGGTCGTATGCTACATATGAATAGCTAGATGATAGTAGTTGATATGCGATCGAGTAAACGGGCAACACTTCCATTTGTTTAAAAAAAAAAAAAAAAATGCTTTTATCTCAGATTATTTTCCCAGATTTCAATAATAATCAAATCTTTATTCATAACTAAAGCGTTGCTGATCACGGTAACAAAAGTTTCGGGTGAATAAAAATACCATTGCGGCAGAATTTACGGTTTTCACTTCCAATTCAGGGCTTCAAAACAAAAGCTCCGAATGGAAATATTGCTGCAGGTCCTAATTAATACCAGGCAGGGAATGTGTTAATTAAAATATCTTCTGCTTCTCCTTCAGGCTGCCTCAAATCGTCGCTGGTCTAAGGAGGTAGACCTATCACTGTATGGCTCCAGAATCTATGCCTCCAAAGACCCCACCCTGAGCCCCGTCCGAGAGACCCTTAACGGAGGCTTATCTTCACTACGCACGGGTATACAGTATTCATATGCACGATGTATCATGTATTACTGTCAACTCTGTTTCCCACACTTCCACACTTCACCGTAACCTCACTCCTAAACACAACCCTTTCCTTGCCTCCACAGCCTCTGATGAAGAATCAACTCTGTCCCTTCCTACTGAAGCAGAGTTCCTCAACAGTGACCCCATTACAGGAGTCCTCACAGCTGCCACTCAGCCGCATGACTGCTCCTCCGCCAATAATAAGACTGTTGAGACAGAGGACGTCAGTCCCACAGACCAGTTGGAAAAGCCCTCAGAAGACCCTGTTGAAATCTTCACCCCCAGGATGGGAAAGCTAACGCGCAAGACCCGGAGCTGGTCAACGCCAAGCTCCAATGCCATGTTGGCGGTGAAGAGCAACCGTGTGAAAGTGAAAGGTAGAGGGGGGAAGGGCAGAAAGGTGAGTGTTCCTGTTGATCCCTGGCTCAGCGGGGAGCCACAGAGCCCACCCCAGACTGAATCAACAGGACATGAACATGGTGAAAACCACGCCACCATAAGCCATTTGGCAACGGAGTCCCTTTCTAGACAGAGTGTACCTGAGAACACTGAGGTTTGCAATGATGAGCAGTGTCCCCAAATTTCGGTTCTAGAGGCACAATGCACAGAGGGGGGTAAGAATGAGGAATGCCACACAAGTCTAAATGAACCTGTCGACACTTGCATAGATGTAGAAATCGCTAACCCTGTGAGTATGTCAGAGTTGGCACACCAAAACCCAGTTCAGCGACGAGTTGGAAATGACCTCATCCTGCAGGAGGGTAAGGTGGCAGCCAACCAGACAGAAGGAAATGACCTCATCCTGCAGGAGGTTAAGGTGGCAGCCAACCAGACAGAAGAGTGCAAATTGGTCCAGGGAGAAACGGGGCCACCAACCAGTCAGCTGGACTTCTCCAGTTCTGACAACCAGCCAGCAAACCCACATCTTGCTCCCTGGCAGGCCGACTTCAATGTGGAGGATGTCTTCAAACCGATAACCTCCAGGGGGCGCTCTGTGCGTCGTAGCCTGAGGAACCGGAGCACAGTGACTCTCAGTGACGCGTGCGGGGAGAGCAGCTCAGGGATGGCCTGGGTCCCCCAAACCTCCCCAGACTCCATCAGGATGTTGCGCAGGAGGTCCCGTAAACTGCACAGCGCTGTCTCACACCTCTCGGATGTTCCCCCCTCATCCTGCTCTTCCTGAGGAGGGACATGGGTGAGTTCTCTCCCATGTCCACCAAGCAAATCAGCTCCTTGGACTATAGACCTACTTGATTTTACTGTGAGTTTTGGCAGTAAATTGGTTAACATTTTAAATGTATATATTCACATATTGTCTTTGTGCATTTATAAAGATGTGATTCATCACAGTCAACTTGATCGGGAGTTGAAAACAAAGACACTATTTGTTTTAATATATATTAGAAGTGCCACTCTAGAACCCTGTTTGATATTCAAGCCCTACATGTCTAAGAGAAATTAGATGATTAGCATTTTGTTCTTTTCAACTTTGATATTGGCCATAACGCCTGCAACAATCTGGGAGAATGTTGTTAATTTCTTTTTTTAATGATTCATTTTTACACTGTCATAGACTGTGCAAATATTAAAGCTTTTAAGTTTGTCTGCAATCACTCCATCAGTGTTTCATTTAATTACTTCCAGAACTTGGACATCGTTGCTATCGGGCAGAAACCTTATATTTCAATTTTTCTTTTTGGTAAATTATTGACCTACCTACTTCGTCGTAGAAGAGTGCTAAAGTAGACAATTGGTGATGTACAAGCTCACAGCGTATTAACATGAGCTTATGACTAAATGATCTATTGGATAACTTTTTCTTCTTGAAAATAATGATTTTACACATACAAGGTTGTGACTTGACACCAACGATATATTCATCTAGTCAAGAATAGTTCTATAAACCGAGGCTAGGATTTTGGCCTTAGCTAAATTAATAAATAAACCAAATGAGTCATAGGAGGAGGGAATAAGGATTTGAATCGTTTAAAATAAATGTATTTTCTATGGATAGGTAGACTGCTGACACTATTTGCTTGTCATATCACCCTTAAATGTATGCCATTGAGTGTATTTAAACCCTGAATGAGGTGGAGAAAAAGGGATACAAATGGTTTCTGATTCTCTTTATATTGACTATAGCCTGTGTCACACATCAGGCCTGCTCAGTAATTTGTAGCCAGCTTCCTCTCCTGCAACTAAGACGATCAATAGACTGAGAGCCCAATCATCTCTACTGACCAGCTCTGGATCAATATGGCAGCCTGTGTTTTGAATCACGCAGCGTGTTCACCATCACCCTCCAAAGCCAGTGGATTGAGTAGCTCCCAATCAATAACTCCTCTTCCTTTATGCATAGGTGGAGATGGATGTTGTGTTCTATCTATCCAAGTCTGGCTTCCCCTCATCTATCCATCCACTGCATGTACAATAAATAACAGTTGATTGGGCGATTGATCCTACTCTCTTGCCTATCGAAGGTGGATGTTCTGTTAATGTTATAGTAATAGAGAAACTCTGCCAAAGTGAAATTGTCGACTTAAAATATGTGACACGTTTACTGAATAATAATTTAATTTGAGTTATGTTTTTCCAGTGATGGAAATTATTGTTGACATACTAGTTATGCCCAGGAGAGGTCACCCTCTGCACTGTGGATCCAGAATCATTTTTCAGTACAAATGCTGCACAAGCAGGGGAACGGGGACACTGAAGAGATTTTGAGTTCATGGTTACATTTTTATGGAATTAATCACTTGTGCTTTGAAATGATGACGGGTGACTTGGCCACATGGATAACTAAATTCATGAATGGAGGTTACTTACGGATATCGGGATATGCCTGCTTGTCATTGTGGCTAAACTAAATAAATGAAACTTTTGAATTGAGTGGAAGTTAATTGTCAATATCAATTTGTGGTTTCTGATGGTTTCATACAAGTGCTGAAGTTCCAGAGAAAGTGCAGTCGAGAGACCAGTGCAGTAGCTGTGCTAGAATGCTGTAGGGAAATTGGTCTTTGAGTGATGCATGAGGCCAAGCCATCCATCACTGGGCAAATTGACTCGCTCCTTACCGTATATCAAGTTGAACTGAGTTAGCTGAAGGACACCAGAGGGTGTTTTGGCTCAAAGTCCATGCCATGTTTTCAGCTGAAATCCCAGCCTAGCCAAGTAGTCACCATAGAGCTGTAAAGGAGTAGTCGCAGAGGAAGATGGATGGCTGTGATGGTGGCTGAAAAGGTGGCTTTTTCCTGGTGTTGGTGACATGTCGCCATCTTGTGGACGTGATGTGACACTGCATTTATAAAGACGCGATTTATCACCGTCAACTTGATCGGCTGCTGGTAGGCGCTGCGTATAACTTGCAGCGTAAAACAAAAAATAAGTCTTGGGGGTCGTTTGGTTTGTTCCTGGTACCTTTGCCTCAGTAGCAGAAGCTTAATTTGATCGTTTAATTGTCAATGTGTAAATCGTCAATTAACATGACTGTTAGCCTACTTTCCACAGTGACTGTCCTAAAATGTTTTAATGTGTTGGGAGTTTCGGGACGAATTGGCTTGTTTTATGGCGGGTCTCGTCTGTGGATAGATACACAAGTTAATTGCAGGCAGCACCTTCATGCAAGTAGGGGGGTGGGTGCGCGCGCGCGTGCAGGCACAGATAGACCGACTGCATGTGTGTAGGCTACAAGACAAGTGCGAGTAGGGGTGTGAAGCTGTCCCCGGCAGGCCGCAGACGGGCATAGAGAAGACTGCTTACAAGAGAACAATGGGCTCCTTTGACCAAAACGACGCCCCCAAGACATGTGGCCTCCTGTCACCGTGGCAACCCCCCCATGGGACGGGGGAGCGGACTGACAGCTGGGGAAGGGGGACTTACAAAAATGGAGTCCATTTCTTTCCACTGAAGCTTACCCCATGCACTACTCTTATCAATCTTTCTGTCTTCATCTCCCCTATTCTATCCTTCCCGAAACTGGTTCCGACTCTGAATGTGTGTGGCTTCACTTTTTAGCTGCCGCAATGAAAATGAATGTGACTGACCTTAGTGATTTGATTCACGGGCAGTAGCCCGTGCTGCTGCTACGCCTTCACAGTTCAGACACGGGGCGATAAATCAAGTCGTTGTAGTTTCTTGTTCTTCCAGTTAATAACGGGCCGCATCGATCACGTTGATAAATATAGCGGTGATCCGTGAGATTTCACACTGTGTGTAGACTGTATCCTCGATTTTACGGCTCATTCCAAATAAGACACAATGTGTAATTTGTAAGCTACTTTTCTGATTTAATGACTTTTAGACAGTCTTTAATCTAATCTTTTTTTTGTAGCCTATCTAATAGGCTGCCTATTTGCAACAATCTGCTTCGTGTGCTGTGAACCTTGATGCTAAAATAGTGGATAGGCTGCTTTATTTTATACATGTCAACTTTATTGCCAAGTGCTTTAAAGAAAACTAGAAGAAAACGTGCTCCTTGGAGCACAGCCCGTCTCCACCAGGTCAGGAACGTTTGTTGAGGGAGTGATCATAGAAGTAGCAGTTAATACAATAGTCAACAATAAACAATAAGACATACAGTAGGCTATAGCTGGAACTTGTAGTGTGTTTTGGAGGATTTATAATGACAGAATCACAAAGAAAAATAAAATGTGTTTCACCCAACCAACTCGCTCCGGGCGTACAAACTCAGTAAATCTGCCTAACCCTAAACGTGTTTCTAACCTTATTCTCAGTAAAACAAGAACCGCCACACAGAGGAGCGGTCAGCGTGAGGTAGAGATGGATTATGCATGGTTTATGGGCAAAGGTAGGCCTACATGATACCTTTCACATAAATTGGCCTCCTGGTGGCGCTCTAAAAGGCAGATTTGAATACACAGATATAGTAGGCCTACCGTAAAAGCGCACAAACACTTGACCTTTTATAGCGCCACGTGATGGTCATTTGAAAAAATGTCAAATGGCATTTCTTCTCGGACTAGGGGGAATGTGCGTGCAACATTTCACAGAAATCACACGCTGTGTTCATGATTTGAGGCATTTTGTTCAAAACGCCTCAAATCATGCACTCCTGCAAACTTTGGAAGGCAATCTTCTATATCTATAGAGCGTCGCAGTCGAGAGACCCGGACAATGATTCCCCGTTCATTTTCCTCATAGACTTTTCAAAAAGTATTTATTTAAAGACGTTCTGCGGACAGAGCAAACTCGAGTTGTGACAAATCATGACAATAAACAATGTTTTGGGCTGAACAAATAATTAGAAAGAAGGGAAAAAACGGCAGGTAACACTTCTTTTGTTGTTTTTTTTCTTTGTAATTATTTGTTTGGTCCAAAATATTGTGTGTGTTTGTCATGATTTGTCACGACTCAAGTTGACGCTTAAAAGGTCTTTAAATAAATACTTTTTGAAATGTCTATGGGAAATATGCATTGGGAATTATTTCCTGGGCCTGGCGTCGTCATGAAAGGGGGTGAGACTGCGACCTCTATAGTCTATAGGCTATAGCCTATGTAACATTTGTACTAAGTATTGTTATGGTAGGCCTAGTATAATAAAAATATTTTGAATACATATTTATTACAGTAAATATTACTTTTAAGATAAGAAAAAACGTACAGAAAAGGAGACCATGCTTAATAAAGGCATGTGGTTTTTGAGGAATACTATATAAAGTTTTTTATCTCAATGTGAACTCCTTAAGATAACCTGATGAATGTCTAATAGATCAAAACTTTGTTGTATTCCCATGAAATATTTTTCTTTCAGTATGTTGGGGGCCTCGTCTGGTCTTCTCCTACGCACCTGTCACCTTTGTAGGTGTGCAAAATACATTTATCTCAATGTGAAACCTCGAGAACAATTTCTTAAGGGACTCATACTGGTCTCAACAGACTCCAATTTTAAGTAGTAGACCTCCCCCATAAATAAAAAAATCAAGGTTTCTTAAACAAGATAAGTATATTTGCTGTACAGTAAGAAAATAACAACTATCTTATATAATAACATGCCTTAATAACTCTATTCATATAGTCATTCATTCACATTATATGATGAATTCCTGTTCTGTTCTTTAGCTACATAGAAGTGTCTATTTGTATGTCTCTAAATGTTTTGATGAATTGAACAATGTGGACCCTGTTGTAAACAAGTGTAATGCTTAATTGGGTCGTCCACTCACAGTTGACAGTCTTTGTATTGAGTTTGTGCTTAAAATGTACTGTAAATTCTACAAACTGTTAATAAATATTTCAATCAATCAATCAATCAATCAATCACTGTTTTCACTTCAATGTTCAGCTGTCACATAGCCCAGAATTACATGTGACACACTTGTATGTTCGACGAAGAAAGCTTTATACACAGTGAAATATGCTTAGTTTGGATCCTTAGATTTATCTTAAAGGGATTGTGACATTTAAAAAAAGGTTTTCGAATTGTTCTTGTTTTTTTTAGGTTTTCTAATATCAATTGCACCCAAAAAACATGAACTTTTAACATTCAGTAGATTTTCTGTGATCTGGGGCTTTCTGGCTCAAACAGGTGCTCTGATTTGCCGGCAGTAAGTGACATCACTTACTGCAAATCCCATATATGTCAATGGGATTTGCCAGCAGATGTCACTGTTTCACTGTGTTGCCTGTTTTCATTGTAGCTCAAAAGGCCCAAAAAACCCCAAAGAAAACTTCAGACCACAGACAATCCACTGAATGTTCAAAGTTCAGGTTTTTTGGGTGTAATTGAGGTCATAAAACCTAAAAGAAAAAAGAAAAATAAATGAAAATGAATGTCATAAAACCTTTAAATCTGTTTTGTATCACATGTTTATTAGCCTACATGATAGGATAAAAGAAGAGGGCAATTTGCCTTTGTTGGTACGTTATGAACTCGGCTTATTTGATTCCATAGTCTTTTGGAACCACTCAGGAACGGCATTTAGACCAAAGCTTAAAATTGCTTACTCAGGGTGGGATAATGTCGGGTCTCTGATCTATAATTATTATTAAGTGTCTTGAGACAACTTGTGATTTGGCAGTATAATTGAATTTAATTGAATTGAACGCAGAGTCTACATGCAGAATGCAATGACTTGTTGGCTTACCAAAAGGCTGTTAGCTTTATTGGTTGACTATCATTGGGCTTGCTATGCTGGCTGGCTGGTCAGAGACTTGCTGGAGGCACTGGCTGGCCAATTGCAACAGACTTTAGTGTATTATTGGCTATAGATCTGGCTGACTTGTTAACTGGTTTGCTGCGCTGGGCTAACTGATTGTGCCAGTATGTATGAGAAATGGAGTAGGCTGTCATGTGTCAGCCATGATAAATGAGCAGGTGTTGAGGGGTCTGTGTGAGTCACTTGAATACCTTAGCACAGGGGTCAGCAACCCAAGATGTTGAAAGAGCCATTTTCGACCAAAAATAAATTCAAAATCTATCTGGAGCCGGAAAGAAAATTACGCATTATAATGCAGCTTGCCAAGCTTTATTATCTCCCTGGTTGCAACGAAAGTAGCAGAATTTAGCATGCTTTCCCTGGAAATGTCTTTCAACGTTACTTTTTGTTGTTGTTTGATAGCTTCTCACTGCAGATTAAACATACAGGCAGTCAATCTGCATTGGCTGTGAAGGCAAAAGCCTCTGTCCACGAACTGTTAAATCCTCTGTTTTTCGTCGGCTATCTTTATTTCTCTCCCTGTAGAAGCCATAGCGTAGCAGGCAGCAGCCTCACACACCCACTGGATTGTTTATAATAGACACCTGGCTGGCACGGCACTGAGTGTGTCGCATGCTATGACGCAAATTTTAGTTTAGTTAAGTTTTCCAATTTTGTAAAAATCTGTAGAATAAATATTAAGAATGCTTGTCACGTTTGGCCTCCTACAGAAACCATAAATGAAAAATAATTTATTGCTACTTTTAATGCTACAGGGAGCCACTAGGGGTGTGCTCTAGAGCCGCCTGTTGCAGACCCCTGCCTTAGCAGTTGCTCTATGATGCCAGTATCATTCCTAGATTCCTAGACTCTGGCTGCAGTAAAAAGGGGTTGTTGTCAGGGTCAGGGAAGGCCTTAGCCTGAGGCTAGGCTCTGTCTGCCTGCTCTAGAAGGGTTACGCTGTGCTGGTGCTGAGCTGTCTGATGACCTAAAGGAGAAGTTCACTGAGGATTAGGTCTACTGCAATATATCCGTTTCCTTTCAATCTGAGCAGCAATCACGCATTGGTACACCTGCTGTCCCAGAACACATGAGAGATGCTCCGACATTGAATGGAATTTCTGAGGAAATGTGATGGATGGGAAATAATATTATCCGTCCTGTCATATTTCCTCACATGGAAAACACTTCTATCACTGTCAACAACTAGGGGAGACGGGGGTAATGTGAGACACTGGGTAATGTGAGACACCCCCTGTATCACATGACCACAAGACATTTGTGTCATGTGACCATTATATGTTGAAGCCCCTCCCATTTCCTACCTGCCATGGAGGAGAGGACCTTATTGTGCTGTGGTAAGCATGTTTTTTTCACAAAAATATGTTTTTTGCATGTAAAAGTTAATTTTCTTGTCGTCAACATAATCAGCTGTTGTGTCAAAGCAAATTAATTCAGGTAGAAAAACTTAAATCATACACGTTGATGAACTACCATCATATACATCCATGAGATTGCTGCTAGCTGAAGATTAGCCTGTATTGCTAAAAGAGGTCCTGTTTACCAAAATGTGGGTGTGGGGTAAAGTGAGACAAATGCTCTGGGGTAAAGCGAGACACTGTCTCACATTACCCCACCATGAGGCAGAAGTTAAGTTCAGTCTTAAACATATTTTAATCTAATATTACATTGCATATGTTTTATTTTCTATGTCATAAACATTGTAGAAAATGCCAAGATACTCCAGAAAGACAACCTGGGGTGGAACCGCCCTTGTAGAGATGGAGAAGGCAGCCGCTGAGAGCAAGGCAGAAAAGAAGATAATACACCAGAAATATATGCACAATTGCACAAATTATCAGAAGAATCCTGGGAAAGCATGGGAGAGACCCACATTTGCTATAAAGGAAAACGATGTGGCACATGTTCTGAAATGTGATGTGGCGAAGAAGCTGCCACAACCTAAACAGCGTGGAGGAACCACACAGAGAGAGCAAATCCTCATCTTTAGAAACCAGTGACTTCCACGAAAGTCTGGATGGCAACCGAGGAAGGTCAGTGACGCTGGAGAGACAGCTGACCTCCAGGAAAGACTGGCGGGGTAACAGGGGCCAGCAGCCCCTGTCGCAGCACTCGCAAGAGGGCACCAAGCAAGCTACAGAACGTACAAATAAGCAATACCCCAGAGTCTCCCGAGAGGAGGGGAGGAAGGGAGACTCGATAGGACAGATTCAACGACAACAACAATGCCAGTGACACCGACTCAGAGAAGTCTTCTTTGACTCAAATACACCAGAGTAAGACTAAGTGTGGACACTGGACAAGGATGGACACATGCACACCGCACAGACGAACAGTCTGGTGAGATGTAGGAGAACCCTAGGCATGAGGCAAACCATAGTCCTAGAGACCTCAGTGCCTGCAGTCCCCCAAGAACACACAAGGCCGAGGGAGCCTCCTGTTGGTTCAGGCATGACAGAAAGGACAGTGTGCAGATCTTCGGGGGGTTCCCTGGGCGAGCTGGTCGCTGGGGTGTGGTCAGCACTGGTTTGCTGCACCTGGCCAGCAGGTCACTGCGTTCCCTGTTGGCCGGGTGTGGCCAATGCTATAGCTGGTTTCACCTCGGTGATGGCTGTGCCCGGGGCGCCCCTCCACAGATTTGTCTATAGCTGGGTGCATGGAGGAGAGGGGCAGTGACTTGGCCAAATCACTGCTGACCCGCCAACTGGAGAGTGTAGTTGTTGAGGGTTGAAACACTCTAAGACGTTTGGAGACCACCTGATAACCTCTCTTCCAGGCCAAGGCTTCATCCATTAGAAATAGATTATAATCACATCGTTGATGTATAAAACAAACTGTAACCTTCAGGGCTGGAATGTAGAGTAGGCCTAGTTGTAGCTGTAGCTGTTCTAGCTGGTTCTGATGGTGCTGAGCCCCTACTAGCCTGCTCTAAGGGTCAAGTGTTCCGAACCCAATTGCTGTCTACTATGCTAAAGTGACACAGATACATTCCCGGTCTTAATGGGTTAAATGGGGGGAAACTTCGACCGAGAGAAACGTTTATCTCTTTTAGCAAGTGTTGCTTTTTGTAGAGATGTGAATTGTGTGCGTGTGTGTTGTGTTCTAATCATTTGAATGTTAATTAAAACATTTTGAATTACAGAATGTTGTCTTTGATTCTGTTCAGACTTACTTTCAAGTGTTTAGAAAGAAAATGTGGTTAATGAGCAATTCCCATGATTCTGTTACTAGTCTGACATTAGTTTTGGAATGTGTGGTTGTCAAGCTAGCTGTCAGTGTTCTAACTGTTAAAACAAGTGTTTTTATGGTAGTTTTAAAGTGAAAAGAATAAGTGGTTCACTTTACCCCATTGATTTTGCTGGTCTGTCTCACTTTACCCCAGCCCTGGGGTAAAGTGAGACACCTGACCACTTTTTTTTAAAACAATCATGTTTTCACTGCCCTTTGTCTTGGATTCATTCTAATCATTTCCATTTTTAGGAAACATCCCTGACTGATATATCATTTACGCCTACAGGGGAGCAAATGTAAAAAGTGTCTCACATTACCCCCGTCTCCCCTATAGATGTTGTTACCCAGCAGGTCTGAATATATTTGTTACCAGTGCTGCTATAACTCTAATCCGCCCGTAATCCCGTATCCTCCATTCCTCTATCATTTGAGATTTTAATTTACATCAATATAATTATATAGCATCCCCCATCTGTTGCCTCTCACTAGCACAGGGGGGAGACAAACCACACATTATCTTCACACAGCCCGTAATCTAATTATTCAATTACAGATTATATTGGACGAAGAACTGCTTCATCATGGTTTACATAATAACAAGAGAGGTCTTGATTGCCCATGTAATGTGATTTAGCCCCATAGAGGACCACTCATCCTGCATAAAATGTACAGTTTTGTCATCATTACCTCTGAAGTCTGTGTGTGTGTGTGTGTGTGTGTGTGTGTGTGTGTGTGTGTGTGTGTGTGTGTGTGTGTGTGTTCAAATTGAAGTGAAAGATACATGGTGCATGCTGATGATGACGTCATGGAAGCTTAAACATCAATTGGGGTTCATTTGTTGATTAAACCAACATATCCTCATTGTTATAAATGTCCATTCTGGTCTCCTAATGAATCTGATCGAGGGGATCACAAGAGATTCTAACACTGAGGAGTCCATGAGAAGGAGGAACTGAGGGCCTTGTAAACGGAGGAGGTTGGTGGGTTGCGGGGGTGGTGTGTGTATAGCTTAGTGTGGTTTGTGGTGGGCAGAGACAAGAGGTGGGGTGGGTAGGTTAGGGTGGTAGGGTGGGGGGGTGGACTGAGCACAAAGCCTCCCGAGCACCAGAGGTTAAGTCCCCCCACCATCACCAGGCCCACAGGAATGTGTGTGTGTGTGTGTGTGCGTGTGTGCGTGCGTGTGTGTGTGTGTGTGTGTGTGTGTGCGTGTGTGCGTGCAACAGAGAGAAAAAGAGGGTCCTGGTCTGGAGGGTGCATTGTTGTCTGAGGTGCATCCTATCCTGCTGCTTGGCAAACATGAGACCGCTACATACTTCACTCTAACTTGGACTTGGGAAGGAGCCTAAAATGTGGGAGGTCTGAATACCAGAACATGCAGACTGACAGACAGGACATAAACATATGATATAGACTCACTAGGGGCTTTTTTGTAAATAGAGTTTATTAAATGTGTAAATTGTGAAATACAGTTTGGTGTTCAGAACTGTACTTTGATATTCTCAAGCTAAATTATTCCCATAATGTTTGTTTGCTGTTGGTGATGCATGGACAAAAGGGGTCCAATATAGCGGTTCATTTAACTTGTATTAACATTTGGAGGATGTAATCTGAATCTGATTAAATTATAGATGAATTTGTATGTGTCTTGCTGTAGGGTGTAGAGCAGGGTTCTCAACTGGTGGTTTCTAAAAGAAAGTTGTGAAACATTCTCACAGGGTCAAATTTAGAACAACGTACATAGAAGAACAATGTGTTACAAGTATGTTGGGTTGGACCTCACAGAGAAGTCAAAAATTGGGTCTCAACTACCAAACCAGTTGAAAACTACAGAGAATCTAAATGTAAGAGCAGTCACTACGTCACATTGCCTATATTTATTCAAAAGATATACGGTAGATAAACAGATCCTGTTTGACATGTGTATACATTTAAACAAAACCAACTAAATAAGAAGTGTAGTTAGTTAGCAGCAGCTACTAGGAGTCCACTGTGTATAGCCAGGTATCCTGGTATTTTTCCTATTTCACCTGGACAGCTGCTTCAGTGTCTAGACTTGTATGATAAAGGTGGTGGTTTCTGCCAGCAGCATGGATTATTGCCCGTAGGAGCATTTCTAAAAGTGTGTGTCAGGACCCAGATGTTGATCACAAGATATTCTGTCAGGGTTGGGGACCTTGAATAACTGTAATAGCAATAATGTCTTAATAATTGATATATCTTATTAGGTTAGATTTAAAATTAACGTAATTGTATATTCCATCTATAGCCTATTCCATTTCCAATGCTTTAGGTCTGTAATGATGGCTATTGCTAAATGTATGACTAGGGACAAAAAAGGGGTGCATAGTTCATACCACTGTCCACTGCCAAACCGGGTGGCCTAAATTCAGAGAAAAATGGCTTTTAATTATTAATTATTCTGTTTGCTATGGACGATCACAAGACACGTGGATCGACGCAGTGCAAGGTTTATACGTTTATAGTTTATAACAACTAGACCTGTACGTGCCCGTGCACAGGTGAGGGGACTTTGGCTCATTAGGCCCACTGGCAGAGCCTGACCAGAGCCTTTTGTAGTGGTTCTGGAGAACCGTGGGTCCGACCGACTCGATACCGGGCACTGCACTCCCTGCGGGGGTGTGGAACGCGTCAAATATGAAGTCGATGGGGCAAACGGTTCTCGAGTTACGTGCATTACACACACGCACGCAGACAGAGACGTGGCACATTTATAGTTGCATCGCGATAAGTTGAAAGCTTGTCGATCGGATATTTTCAGATAATGCTTTCCCTACAATACGGAT
The DNA here is from genome assembly GCF_964188405.1 of Protomyctophum parallelum. NCBI lineage: Eukaryota > Metazoa > Chordata > Actinopteri > Myctophiformes > Myctophidae > Protomyctophum > Protomyctophum parallelum. The sequence continues at coordinate 5,861,556 of NC_139710.1, read as the reverse complement.
GATGGAGTTTAAGTGGTTAATATATAATTTTTAATATAAAACATATGTCCAGCGGTTTTGAGATTAGCCCCAGACTGACAGACAACTCACATAGTATACTCACAAACTTGAACTTCACAGACACTCTTCTAGACCGCTCGGCCCCTAGGACACACCATAACAATCTGAAGTCCTACAAAAACTAAAGAAAAAGCACACTTAAATGCGGTTATGAATCCTGACTGCTGATAGAGCCAACACAATCGACTGCTTCAAGGGCAGCCTTTGAATTGTAACAATTGAAAAACACAAGCAACCAGGTAATATCTCTCACTGTGACGGCTGGCTCTGCTCCGCTGTGATTGCATTACGGTCTGAGCTATTTATGCATGTTTATTGCCTTGTCAGAGTTCCCCCTCGACTCCAAATGTACCTACACTGAAGAGACTGTTCACAGTGGCAGGACAATTGATTTATAAAACCGAGTACCTGGTTCTCAGCTCTCAAAAGCGAAAGTCTCTTAGGCACTTACAAGTGTACTCCACCGCTCTCCTTGAACACTCTGGAGATATGAATAAAGGAGCTAGCATTTTCAGATGGGAGAATGATTTAGCTGCCACTCAGTACTCCAACAAGCTATATACTTCACCTTCCAGTTGCTCCTATGTCCCTTTGGGTTTGACATGCTTGGGTATAGCATGGGCCATAGGGCAGTGGGTGTATACAGGGAGTGGGAGCTAAGCACGGGTGGGGGGCTGGGGGCACACTCCTGGGCAGACACAGGCACTGGAAATTTCCGTTGTATGTTTCAGAGCTTTTTCACGATGGGAGGGATCTTGGTGGAGGGGTGGAAGTTTGTGGTAGTGGGATGAGCAGTTGGGGTTTTGGAGAGTTGGCATGGAGCCAGCCACAGCAGGAAACTTGCTAGTTCACACGGACGAATAGTGAGTCCTGGTTTCTGCCTAGCTTGGCTATTTATGCATTATAGCCCTCCTTTCAGTCATGACACAAACAAATACACCAAAAATAGGAAATGTGTGCAATTGTAGCCTATAGTTTAAAGTTTACACATTTGGCCTGTAGAATGACTTCTGTCTCTCAACACAAGAAGTGTCGTTTCAAACTATTAAAAGGTGGTTATTTCCTTTGATGTTGTCAAAGTATTTGGAGCCAGACTGGTGTGTGTGTGTGTGTGTGTGTGTGTGTGCGTGTGTGTATATATATATATATATATATATATATATATATACAGACAGCCTACTGTCTGTCCTTCCATAAAAATAAATAAATGATGATAAATGATGCATAATTACTAATTAGTCATCATTAGTCCTCATATATATATACACACACACACACACACACACACACACACACACACACACACACACACACACACACACACACACACACACACACACACACACACACACACAATAGAGCATGTCACAACAGGTACGCTGCCTGTTTTATATTATATTCTGACAGGGTCAGGCAACTTCAATAGAGAGTTTTATGGTCAATTCAAAAGAACATGCAGCTTACTTATCCTAAACCTGAGTCACATGTCAAACCACTTTGATTGTACTAGACCTATTGCTGGACTTCATTTGTAAACATCCTGTTTTCTGAAACTAAACAGACAATCAATCAGATCTTAGGACACTCCCCCCCAAACACCCGGGCTACATCCACACTACTTCCATACCCAACATAAATGTAAATGTAGCCTATATTATTATGCTACTCATAAGTAATCTGAAGTTCTACCAAATTGTTTTAGGCAGTCTAAAACAATTAGGTAGAACTTTAGATTGTGTGATCATTGAGTGCATCATTGATATTGATTTGTAGCCTAAATTAGGCTACAAATCAATATCAATGATCACACTTTTTTTGCTTCAAGTTCAGTCAGATATATTTTTTCGTCTGTTTGTCCATTGAACAGAACAAGTATACAGGCTACAGTACACGTCTGCCTTGGATCATGTGACATTATTTATTCATGGTCTGATGCCATGCAGGGCTCTCCTGAGTGTACTCCATCTGTGAGATATAGGACTATATATATTTGGCCTCTAGAGGAAAATATCGCACAGCATGTTAATAGGTACCAGTTATTTACATAATAACAATTCATCAACTTAATTAACAAATTAGTTTCACTAAAATGGAATGAGAACTGGTCCCTAAACAAAGGGAAGCAAAAGAGGTGATAAAAAAATGGTGTAACATGGGATAATAACCTGAGGCTTAATTGGTCCCTAACCCTATTAGACTAACTTACTGTACAAATTCCTCCCAAAGGACTTGTGTACACTTTGTTTTGTTTCAAAGCTTCAGTTAATTTAATTTGCACTGTCATTAGCCCATAATGGAATAAGGACAAGTGGTTGCTCAGGTAACACAGATGTATCTCACTGTAGGCCAATCATTAAATTGCATGTGCAGGAAAATGTCATTGTTATTGATTGTTTTTTCTTCTGAACAAGCTCATAGTGAATTTTGAACACCTGCAACTATTCCACATGGATAGGTTAGATTATATTGCAAAGCAAAAATATTATTAAAATATCGATATCTAAATCATTTTACTTCAAGGCTGTTAAATCTTTAGTCTATTTGACACTATCACTATCTCGACTGATTCCAGTCGCTTGTTGCGCATGTGGCTGATGGAGTTAATTAGCATATACTTTTTATGGGATTAGATAAAAAATTTAGAGTGATGCCTGTCCCTGTCCATATATGTCACAGATGCTATATTCATTTTATGTTGCGCTCCTGTGAACCGTAAAAACTTGATCGTTTTCTAAATGTAAATAATTAAGAGAAATAATTTGGTCCTAATGTATTGTGATTTAAGATGTGTTGGATATGATGGGGAATGGGGATATAGTGGGGGCATTGCGGGCAATTTACATAATTCATTTATTTTATTTTATTGTTATTAGCCACGTATCATAATCTGCCTAGCAAGGCAAATGGTGTGCATTATCGGGTAATAGCATACTACTGTGTCTGTAGATGAAATCCACGACATAAGTAGACCTATATCTGTGTGTGTGCCTGGCTGGCAGCTGGCTCCAAATCTTTCAAAAAAATACAGCTGCGCCTGCTACAATAGACTGCAGATCTCTCTCACACCAGGCAGTGTGGAGGGTGTCTCACTTTGATCTTTAAATACCCTCTAACGTTAAACCCCACTCGCTTGCTTTGATTTTTCCCTCCGGTGGAGCCAGCTGCAAGAATAAAATGTAGACGTTCCCTTGGACGCTCCCGTGTCTGTGTGTATGCGCACAGCGGAGAAAGCGTGAACACCTATCCCTTTTCCTCCTTCACCATCTGTCCCTTTCTTCCATTTCATGTTGTTCAACCGATATCCACCCCTACACACACAGCAACAGCTCCGCTGTGCCCACCCCGCTCCCCTCGCAGTGCGTCTGCAGCCCGCACGATTGCAGACGGTCCCTAGCTCCCCCCTCCCCCACCAGGCAGCCGAGCTCCTGTTTCACTCAAAGATGGCGTCAGCTTTGGAGCCTCTAGTATCTGGCTGCATTTTTGGGCTTGTTGTTGTCTCTGATTCGAATGATTTTTGGCACGTTCTCCGCGGCAACTCGACACGAAATTCCGGTGAGTAGCGGCTTGTGGGCAGAGGATATTACACGGCATCCGGGCTTCCCCCCTAAAACCCCGAACGGGACCAATTCTAGGGCTTTCTGGGAACCGCGAGAGGTAGAGGGAAAGGAGAGGGTACGGAGAGATGATGATCGCGGAGGGAAGGAGGGGGGCACGGGGGGTGGTTGGATGGAGGGGGAGCCGAGGCCTACCTCGCTCCGGCAGCGGCCTTGTCTTCTCCTGCGCACCGCAGCAGGCAGAGGCGATACGTGGGAGGGAGGGCGGCTGGCGGAGGAAGGAAGTGAGCGAGCTGGGGAGTGTTTGGAACAACGCCGCCACTCGGGCAACCAGTTGTATTTTCACTCGCACGTGAGGCCGAGGAGGAAGGCCGAGTGTCCACAAAACCCAGATCGTAGGAAAATCCGCCTCTGTGGTGTCTAACTGTCTTCATTTTTTTTGCACTTGCCCGTTAGCCCTTCCTACGGTCGTCTGAGTCTGCAACTTGCATTGTGCCTGTCGGAAGGCCGCGGTCTTGCCATTAATTTTAACCGTGACTTTCGAAATCCGGTTATTCGTTGTGGCCGCTGCGACGCGGATTGTTGCCTGTTTGAGAGTCGACTACGGCAGCTGTAGACATGATGGCATCGCTGTGACAAACGTTTGTTTCACGCTGTTTACCTTCTGGGGCTAGCGGATAGTAGTAACATTAGCTTGTGATGAGGAATGCTAACGGTAAGTTGTTAGCAAGGTGTTAACGTTAGCTTGCTAAACAACAGCACTAAGCGGGAAGGGAAGGTTTGCTGTCACATAATTGCCTGTCATATCAGTGAGAGTAAACAACAGTCCAGGAAACGGTCAGGGGAAGGCGGCATTTGACTTGGCTCTGATTCTCGGTTAGATTTCTAGCCAGTGTTTGCTAACAACCCGTGTTTTGACTGCATCGTGTTTATGTTAGCACGCCAGCTAACTCGCTTAGAAGCGTAGTTTGTGGGACGGTTGTGTTTACCTTTTATGCGAGGGCTGAGGGTAGAGACATGCACTTTACACAGGACTAAACACTAGGTACTCATTTGAGTTGACCAATCATTTGTCGTTAACCAGATATTATTGGTAAATATCGTATTGGTTGACAATAGTTTTTGCTTGTTGTGAAAAGAGCAACCGGTTACATGATTTGATTTCACATTTCAAACGGGGGTGGCTTTAGAAAATGCCATGGTCATTGGTCATACAAGTTTAGGAATTGAAAAGATTTAATTGGTTTTCTGAGATGTACACATTATAGTGTCAGTATGTCCTGAACACTCGGATACCAAGTCCCAAGTATGTCACCTACTTCCCCCTCAAAGAATAAAATGATTTGATAATGATTTATTATAATGCTGACAAGTAAAGTACTATGCTAATGTTTGTGTGTGATTGTTGTAATTACTGTCTGACTGTGTAGTTACTGTCTACAATGTGCTCTACAACACTGATACTTTTGCTTTAGCTGGTGTCTCAGATAGGCTAATCTGTGTTTTGAAAGTGGATGCATGTTGAAACAGACTTGTCTGATGTAGATTCTGGAGGGAACCTGCCTTAAGAATGTATTATGACTTTTGTGGACAAGCATGGCTTTGTTTACATAATGCAGTGAAAACGCTGGAGTGGGATGGGAGGATGCGTTTTTTATTTTTAAGGCATGTGTTCTTGGATTTTATTTAATGGAATATGACATGATCTTTAGTATTAACCACTCAAATTTGACCTGCTGTCTCTGTGTGTTGTCCTTGTTTCGCTAGGGTGCGGCGACTGCTGAGGTGAAATCGGCATGAAGGTGATCGGGCCCGGCTGCTCCCTGGGGTGAGATATCCATTCCGTCCCAGAACCGAAAAGCTCAGGCTTCTGGAAGAGAGAGGGAGACGAGGGAACAAGGAAATTACGACACAAGGAGAATTGTCGTGTTCACATTGTCTTTGGAATTCACACTTTTCTTTTACCTAACGAAAGACTACGGTCACCTCTAAAAGGCCATGGTCATTTCTTCCGAGTCACAGTGAAGATTGGCTAATTGCTATTGACAGAAGACTGACGCAACACGTTTTATCGGGCATACCTGTGTATGTGTCTGGCTGTGTCAGTATTTTGCAACAGGCAGATGTGGGGAAACACTTTTTCTTTTTAGTTGACCAAACCCTTCATATTGTGTGTGTCGCCCAACTACACTTGGACTAATAAAAACACCACTCTACCCTTCTGCTCTCCTCCAGGCTACTTATTTTTGCCTGGAGAGGGTAGTGGGTAGACCACTTTTTTTTTGTTGCTTTTTGCTCACCAGGTTTATGCTATGGTGAACTCCTCCTTGCCGTGCTACTCATACTTAGCTTCCGAGGGACTTGCTGTGCGGCCCCAGGACAAAGGATAGTCACCAAGTGGAGGAGGGAGGAGGAGGTGAAGGAAGAGGCGGCGGCAGCGCGCTAGGGCGCAGGCCGGGCCCTTCCTTCCTAGGCCTACAGGCCAGTTTTTTCATCAACTTTTCCCCCCCCTATCTCTATAAGTTTGTGGTCGTTGCAGTGAGACCTGCAGGGGCTACCACGCCCACTATTAGACTGCAGCCATGGTGAAGCTGGCTAACCCTATGTACACCCAATGGATCCTGGAGGCCATCAAGAAGGTGAAGAAGCAAAAGCAGCGACCGTCGGAGGAACGCATTTGCAATGCCGTGTCCATGTCGCATGGCCTCGACCGCAAGACTGTTCTGGAGCAACTGGAGCTCAGTGTCAAGGATGGCACCATTCTTAAGGTCTCGAACAAGGGTGTTAACTCCTACAAGGACCCTGAGAACCCTGGCCGCCTCGCCCTACCGAAACCACGAAGTGGCGGCGGTGGAGGCGCCGGGGGCAGTGCGGGAGGAGGAAGTGGCGGGGGAAGCTCCCACACACACTCGCACTCCCACTCGGGGAAGAAGCCCGGACTGGACTGGAACAAGCTAATCAAACGCTCACTGGAGGGTCTCCATGAGGCTGGTGGCTCCAGTCTGAAGAGCATCGAGCGCTTCCTAAAGTGCCAGGCTGACGTGGCGGCCTATCTTTCAGGCAGCGGTTCCATGGGGCCTGGCCTGTTCCACCAGCAGCTGAGGGTGGCCCTGAAGAGGGCTGTTGCCCATGGCCGCGTGGCCAAGCAGGGCCCACTGTTCCACATGGTCAGCCGCAGCAGCACCCTGGATGATGGGACGGGGACAGTATCCCTGGAATCACTCCCACCTGTCCGTCTCCTTCCCCATGAGAAAGACAAGGTAATGCCTTCACGCATGCATGTGTACTTGAACAAATGGTGCACTGAGTGCAGTCACACACACACACACGCACACACACACACACACACTTACAGAATAGTTATTTGAGGTTAATTCACTCACTCATAATGAAAATAATTTTAGAGGTACTGCATGCCTCTGATCTGGTGGAGCCAACCTGATCAGACAGCCATAGATGGCTCCTCTTTCTTTTCTTTTTTGGGCTTTTTCTGCCTTTTTATTGATGGGTTGAAAGTAAATGGACAGGAAATGGGGAGAGAGATGGGGGGGGGGGGGGGGGGGGGACGACACGCGGCAATGGCCGTCTGGATCGGGAGTCGAACCCGCGGCACGCCGTCAGGCTGGCTCAGCAGCCTAGGTGGCTAGATGGCTCATCTTTGCAGTTTTTCTCAGTCTAAACACATTTATCTGAAACACTTCATTGCCAAATAGTATGTAATATGTATACAACGCGTAACTTTACATGTACACGTATGTGCAGTGACAGTCCAATGTTGAAACTCTACAAGTATGACAGTGCAGAGCACTCATTTTGGCAATTGACAGCAAACGGTGTAATATGTAGAGGAGAGAAAAATAAATCTAGACATCGACATCAATTAAACAGACACCTCACACTTACACGGCTGCTTTTACTTCAAATGAATGCAACACTGCATGTTCTGATGGCAACAGATGTTTTACTGGATCACAAAGATCCTGTTAAAATTACAACTGTGGCAGAGGCACAAAGCATGGGTGATTCACTGATTTGTTTCTGAGAAATACGTGTGCTGCTCTGTTAATGTTTTGAAGCGAACAAAACAAGTTTTCACTTCAGTGTCGATCTGTAGAAACAGTATGGTCTCATTCCAAATGTTCCTCTTAAGTGACAGGCATTTTCTTTTTCCTGAACAAGGTGCAGCCCAAATTTGTTTTTTGGGTCTAAGGATGGGTCCGGTACCGTACGTTGTAACGGTGTACAGTGTCCAAAAAATAAGAATAACTTGGATACTAACTTAGCAGACCGTAGCTTGTAAAGAGTCAGCTAGGAAACTACAAGGCAGTGGGAGTTGTGGGAAACATTTGGAGAAAAACGGATCACGATGTGAGCTTGTAGATCTGCTAATGCTGTTTAATTTTATTTGAGCAGTTTTCACCTGGCTGGTAATCTCTGTCTATACAATACGTTTGGCTTGTTATCTCTGAAGTGCTGAAGTCGTTTATGCTACATACTGTACAACTCAACGATGCAATGGTGTCCAAGGCTAGTTACATGCACTGCAATGTTATTGTTAAATATGTCGTACTACGTTAAACCAGCAACACTCCCAAGTGTGTGTTTCCAACAAATGCCAAACGGCAAATGCCCATCCTTAGGAACAAGTGCTTTTTAAATGTGAGATTGTGGAACTCTAATTGTACTAAACTACTCCAGTCCTCAACCCAGCTATTACACTGATGCAGAAATGTAAACATTTATTAATAAGTAATGACCACAATGGAATCGATACAGTTGCCCTGCATCATCAGACTCTTATCGGCCTATTGGATTTAACCCAGCGATTGCTGATACTGCTGAGGATGGTCTCTTTGTGTTTATTCACGTATTCATGATTGTCTTTCAGGAACTAAAGTGTGTGTGTGTGTGTGTGTGTGTGTGTGTGTGTGTGTGTCCAATTGCAAGAGATGGACAGGATGGCATGTCTGAACTGTATAGATAAGCGTTTTCACTCCCATTGTTTTCATGTCTAGACTCTACCAAACCATTTCAAACTGCTGCCCCACCTAACTGCGCAGTTGGAGAATCCTTTTGCCATGGACCTCTGCGTAATGGCAAAAACATGCCAAACAGAAACGATAACAATCCCTGGCGTGTCTACATTTGGCAACACCACCGCTATGCAGACCTCAAACCACGAGTGTAAGACGAAGAGACGAAGTCTCTTACTCTCTTATATTGTAGCTTACATCACATCCTGACGGAAGGATATAGAAAGGTATCAAAGGAATGACAGCCTTTGCATAGGAGGCATATCTAGGGTTAATTTACTGAAGAAATGTCATTCTAAAATGTGCCACAGAGTGCATTTAAAGCATGGTTTTCCCCACAAAAACACAGATATAATCCATGGATTGTCAAACCCTGGTTGCATCGACCATCATGCGGCCTGTGGCCTATAAGAAAGTGATGTAATTAGAGAGGGAAAATGAATATCAGCCACCAGTCAGATACTGTAGTGTCTCATTCTGAGCTGTGGCTACTAAGCTACTAGTCGGAGCTAAAATGCATTTCCCATCCCTGCAGGTAACGTCGTTTAGAGGTTCTAAAAATCAGTGTGTGGTTGAGTTGTGGCGGGTTTTGAAGTTGAACATGGACTGGCCATTGTGGCCTCCCCTGGGGGAATGACACTATGCAAGAACTGTGAATTAAAGCGTGTTGTGATTTTGTGTATACCATGCTACCTGACGCATCAAAGCTGGCAATGGAGAAGATCTCATCAGAATAAAGCAAATATGTTTTTAAATTTGAATTGGTGCTTAGAGGGACAAGAGGTCGAGAGAGAGATCAATGAACACCGATAACCAGCCAGTGTAGCATTGCTGTGGCAGGCTGTGAGTGTGTCTGTGTTTTGTGGTCCACGGTGGGCATTGTGAAACGAAGGTGGTTGCCAGGGCACTTCTCCATTCCTTGCCTGCAGTACAGGAGAAGAGCAGGGTAAGAGAAGGAGGTTACCGAAGAGAATCACGTGGCCCCCAGCCTCCTGCAGGGCTGTGGACCAGCTGCAGGGCTGGTCCCTGTCAGGAGACCAAAGAAAGAAAGAGAGAGGGAGGGAGTTACAGAAAGAGGGAAGGAAAGAGAAAAGGGTGAATGAGTGACTGGTAAAGGCAGAATGAGACTGAGAAAGCGAGAAGGGAGGAAGTGAGTGGGAGGCTAGAGGAAGAGGGAGGAAGATGGAAATAGAAACGGTGAGTGGAGAGAAGAACGGGTGTAGAAAGAGGACGGAAGGAAGAACAAAGTGAGGGAGAGAGAAAAGAGGAGATGTTGGAAGCTCAGAGGCCTCGATGAACTGCGCTCCATGCTGCTCTGACTGAATACTGAGTAAAAGGGGAAAAAATGGCAGAGTAAAAGAGCAAAATGGCAGAGAGTGAGTAAAAGAGCAAGTGTGACTCTTTTTTTTTTTAATTTCTGAATTTACTTCTATTTGTAAAAAACAAAAAAAATGAATAAACAGAACATTAAAAAAAGAAGAAAAAAAGAGCAAGTGTGAACAACAGAGTGTGAGGGAATGATTTAGAAAGATGGTGAGTTAGAGAGCATGAAAGAGAGGGAGAAGGGTAGAGAAGGACTGAGACAGTGAGAAACGGGAAGAGGCAGACATGCAGGCGACAGAGGAGCCAGGGAACACACCCACTGTTGTAACCTGATCAGAGAAAACAGCCGTTCACTGCTCAGGGCCATGGGATGGACACCCAGATACGCACGCACACATACATACACTTTGTAAATGAGCATTACATGAACGGAAGTGTCAACCATTACTTTACTTGAAGATACATGTGAGACTGGTATTATATATTGTGTATACAAACTCAGACGTGCAGACACCAATTATGTCTGACACAGACACAATCAATTCTAAACGATTCTTACTACGATACATGCTGAATGATTTGTGCTAGCTACATTCACACCTAAACAGAAGCTACATGAACCTACAAATGCCACACATTAGCATGCCCTCTGCCACACAGATGCATGCATGCCCACAGGGGAGAACGGCATGTAAACAAATCTTTGAGTGCCACTCACAAGAAGATGCATAACAGGCCATATGTTGTCTTAAGTTGCAGGCTATGAGACATGCACAGGCAGCAGAGGTGGTGTAAAAAGTAGAAACTCAAAGCTGTTTTGTACTGGTCCTAGCTTTACCTGGCCGTGTTGTGTGTTTGCCTGTGTGTATCTCACTTTAGAAGGCCTATGTCTGGGCTCGAAATGACCTTTTTTACTTGGTAGCACACTCACTCACTCTCTAGGATTAGCCCAGAGAGCGAACAGGCAATACGTCACATAGGCCTGTTTAACACAGTGACCTGCTTGGCGCAGATGGTCATTTGGTCAGTTGGTCACCACCACACAAGATTAGCACTAGCAGACATAATTTCTCTTCCCATTTCCCACTAGTGTGTTCTCTGAGTACTGAACTAACATCTGGCACTGCCCATTTATTTTCTGTTGCACTGCTATAAGAAGGAAAACTCCAAGAAAACTCTATCCAACTCCAAACCTCATGTAAAGATTCTTGTTGAGCTCAAAACTTTGAAGTAGAAGCAGTGAACTAGAGTATAGGTGACTCCAGACCAAACAGTCTTGATCAAACTAGTCAAAGACTACTTAAAGGGGAATACCACATTTTCAACATTTTACTATGTCATTATTATCATCTTGATGACATCATCAAGATGTACTTCACCATGTTAATTATTTCAGACCTCCAGTTCTAGGAAACACAGAATGGGGGGCCTTTTTTTATTATTTCCACACAACAGCTCTAAGGTGTATTAATGTTGATAGAATCCCCCTTAAACTGCAACTGCAATTGCATCACTGCACTGGCTTCCGGTTGTTTTTAGGATTGATTTTAAAATTATTTTACTTGTCTATAAAGCTCTCAATGGTCTCGCACCTTCCTACCTACATGACTGCCTGCCTAAATATGTCCCAAACCGCCCCCTAAGGTCTTCCACTGCTGGCCTGCTCGCTTTGCCTAAAAAAAATGGCAACTAAAAAATACGGGGAAGCTTTTGCTTCTACGGGCCGTCGGCATGGAACAAGCTCCCACTGTACCTTCGTCAGGCAGCCTCTGTAGACATTTTTAAAGCTAAGCTCAAGACCCACTTCTACAACATTGCTTTTAATTGATCTTTTTTTTGTTTTGTTATTCATGTCCTGTTTTTTGTCGTTGCCTTGCTTTTCTTTTATTCTCCATTGTACTGTAAAGCACTTTGAGCTGCATTTCATTTCATGAAAGGTGCTATACAAATAAAGTTTTATTATTATTATTATTATTATTGGAGTTGATTGATTGATTTGTGTTTTCTTTGGCCAAATGGATTGGTGATATTTACATTATCTTAGTTTTGCCTTCATTTCTATAGTTTAGTGGAGAGACGGGGAGTCACACGCAGAAAAGACCGTCAAGCTCGGGAATTGAACCCGCAACTCGCTGTCAGGCTACATTAGAGCCTATTATGTGGTATGCCCGGTGCCCCTTAACCACTTGGTTGTCAGCACCCCTAATGCATTATCTTTAAGTATAAACGTGCTTAACAAGAACCATGGTGTTATAACTAAAGAGTTGCACGCATGGTTGCATATTTTATCAGCCATGGTTTATCACCTACAATCCAGCAGTGAGTTTCACTTCCACTTCATACTGGTAATGGTTAATGCTACATTCGTTTGATTCGTTTTATGGCATGTGTATGTATTGTAGTGTGGTCTTTAATGGCTTGGAGGTATGAAAAATTGGTATGAAGAGGACTGTTTTGGTTTGATAACATTATGAGTCCTTTACTTTCTATTTTGAATGTTTTTCAAATGCCATGGCCATCCTTTGTCCTGTCTACCAGACAGAGGATGCAGTTGCTGCAGAGGAGAGGATGTTGACATTTGTGTCTAGCAATTCATACATAAGCTCTTGTCCAGCTTGTAGTCTCACCTTCAGCTAAGGCTGGGCGATATGACCAAAATATCATATCCCGATAACTATATACTATATATATATATATATTTATTTATTTATTTATTTTTACCGATACCGATTTTCTATCTAAGAAATAGTTGTTTTATTTTTCAGGCTGGGTACTTGTACTTGCAAATCACAGACGATATCCAGTCTAATTATATGGATATAATTCTGATGCCCTGCCACTGTACAGACATGCCTAAAGCAATTACAAAAAGAATACAAAATAAAATATATATGCTACTGTAGCCTATATAAGTTTTGCTGTGTGGCTTACTGTTATAGAGCTGTATAATTATGTTAAGTCTTAATATGTGTCCATATTTATATTGATCAGTTATTCAAATTATTATTATGACTAAAAGCAAAATAAAGAAATAAGATTTTCCCATTCAGACACAAAAGTATATGTAGTCTACATTACATTGTCTAACGAAAATATATTACCTTATGTCACTCCTCCAAACTGTTACACTTTCTCTCTGTTGCTCAGTGTAGTTTGTTAAACTTTCGGACAGGAGGGTCAACGATATTCTATAGGCTGCAGGTAGGGGATACGACGATGTGTAATTTATTTGGAACAATAAGACAAGCAGCGACACTGCAGGTAGGAGGAATGAGGTAGAAAAGCTCTTTGTTCAACAACATCAGCGTGTAAAACCATGTGTGGCCCACAGAGTATCAATTTGACCAGCATGGAACCTGAATTTATAACGGTGACCAGTCGGTTACCCCGCTCAGAATCTCAGCTATCGTCTCCCTTCATTTTTGTTATGCAATAGTGGCATAGATTAGCAGCGTACCTTCGCGTCATGACGTAAAATACTGCCATAACGCTTGTTTTGCGATGATATAAAACGATAGAGCTTCATATTAATTAATTATAGACATTTTCTATTGTCCAGACGCCATACGGGCATACGGTATATCGTCATATCGCACAGCCCTACCTTCAGCTGGCTGTTTTGATGCTCTGAAATCTATGCAGTGAACGGGGCATGTGTATGTATGTATGTATGTATGCATGTGTGTGATATTGTGTATATCCAAGTGATGGAAAGTGTGTTGGTGTGATCTGTATGTCCTACAAATGATGCATGAGAGAGAGACTGGCATTGCTGACGATCACTCACAATCTCTCTCCTCGCTCTCTTTCTCTCTGTCTGACAGTCTCATCAGGGCCGTATTGCTGCACATGATTGCTGGCTGTTATGATTTACCAGAGACCACTCTTGCTGCGTGAAGGAAAAAAAAAGAAAAATCAAAACAAATGGCTCTGACCCTATCGGAGGGAGATTTGTGTACTCAACACCCCAATGGCTGTGTCCGAGGACTCCCATTCAAACTAGACGTCCCCTCTCCCCTGCACACCCACCACCAGCACCATTCCCACCCTTCCCTGCTCTTTCCTCTCCCCTTAATAGGAGGTCATTGCCAGGCCATGAAGGGGGAGGTAAATGGGGGAGAGAAGTCAACCAGAGGTCAGGGGTATATAGATGGCAAAGCTCATTGCCTCCCTGAGCACCCGTTAGCCGTATGAGGCTATGGCCATTAGGTGGGATGGGCCGTAGCGAACACTCGCTGAGCCTTCGTGTGTTTGTGTGCACATGTGCACATGTTCGTGCGTGTGCATTTGTCCATCCGTAAACATTTGTGTCTATATGTGTCTGCGTGTGAGAGTGAGTGAATGGTGTGTGTGTGTGTGTGTGTGTGTGTGTGTGTGTGTGTGTGTCTCCATCCCGTCATAGCAGAGAAGAGGGATGTTGCTGCCCTGCGATTGCCCTCTTCTCCAACAGCTGGAGTGGGGTCACTCAGAGTTCCCTCTGTCGAATTGCAGTGTCATGGTGGGGACGTGTGAAAAAAACCCCAAAACTGATACACTCGAGCCCGAAGACCTATTCAGCATGCTATACTTTTGTATTGATGCAAGCTAACATATTCACACACCTACACATGCATAAACATACACCCCTACTGTCATGCACACACACATAGATGTAGTACGTGTGTATTCGCATGCGTGTTGGTGATTTCCTACCAAATGTCCCACTGACCCTCTTAAATGGTTTGGCTAATGCTGGCTGCCTGGCTAATGAGACCATTGCTCAGGAATGGTAATTGAGATGCTACATTAAGCATCCGGGCCTTTAAGTGTGCCCCCCCAATTCACACACATTTTCTTTTTTAGATTGTTCTTGATTGTCTCCACCAGGCCGACGGCATGGGGAGAGAGTATGTTTTGCTGCGCAGTCCGTCCGTGTGTCCGTCTGTCCCTCCGTCCGTTACCAGCTAATCTCCGGCACCGTTGGCCCCATCCATGTCACAATATGCACACACACTCCCTGGATGCCAACGACGAACCTCTGCCCCAAATATTCCACAACGGCCTGGTATAGCGCCACCATGAGGCCGATTTGGGCAAAACACATTTCTGTTGATTACTCGTACACATTTCATCCATACATCACGCAATTTGGTATACGTTATCTCCATAGTCATGTGATCAACACGGATCTGCACCATTTCCCATATTCCATCCTGATCACACACGGTGTGCAATTTCCATGACATTATACACAGACATTTCCACTAGGCAGAGGATTGCCATGCCACATATTCTTTTCCAAAACGGCCTCATGGTGGCGCTACAACTGGGCAATTCCGGATTTCACCAACAACTGCATCGATCTGTGTACAACTTTGTATGCACACTCCCTAGAGGCTATGGAAAAATATTGTCCCTGCATCCCTCCACATCTGCCGGTTATAGCGCCACCATGAGGCCGATTTCTGCAAAACACATTGTTTACATTAGTCTCACAGATTTCATCCAAATCGGTACACATGATCTCTGTAGTCATCAAGACGAGTCAGATTCTATGCTCCTGGTGGAGACCTGTGCCCAGCAGGCTCCTGGTGGAGACCTGTGCCCAGACGGGCATTGTTTCTAGTTTCACAGTTAAATCCTCATACATTTGTAACTCTGGGTCTGGACTATTCCAGCTGTTAAAAAACGGGTCTTTAGAGCACCAAATTCTGACGGAATTCACACATCCTACCTGGCTCAGGTTTCTTTTCCCTCCATTCTGAATTCCCATAAACAGTTTTTTTTGTATGTCAATTAAGAACTGTGTTCCAAAAATAAACGAATGATCCCGAATTCCCGATTTCACTGGTATGGATATGAAGAATCGACTAAAGGCAAGAAAACGCTAATGTCACTGCCGCAGAAACATACGAGTGACTGACTATCGTAAACGAATAACGAAACGGAGCCGCCTCTCCGATATCGCAGAGACAGTTTGTTCATTGAGATGATCCAATGTTGTTCTCCATAGAGAAATTACTTCTGCATCCCAGGGGTGATGTCCAGACTTCACTTCAGTACTTGTATACAAACGCAGTCAAATGAACAGAGGATGTTACTGTTTAGTTTACCTCGAGGATAGTCACTCAGGGAACTATGAATACCAAATGCCTCCTTTGCTGACATTTGCATTATTAGGTGTAACCAGGCCTCGATGCTTAGCATTTTTCCAAGTAGCACGTGTGCTACTAAGTTGAAAAATCTAGTAGCACACAAATTATTTTAGGGGCACGATGAAAAGTTATTAGTAGCAAATGCGAGTACCTAGTCACACTGTCAAGCCCTGGGTGTAACCACTAAAGATGCACCGAGCAAGCACCTGGCGAGCAAAATCGTCCGGTTTTCAGCTGATTGGCCGGTCATGATCAGAGCTCTGCTGGTCTTTCTCATAAATCAGATTTTAGGTTCTTCAGCGTGAGCAGAAACATTGAATTGCACACTTGAATTGCCTGGCAACCACTGGTAACAAAAGGAAAAGGAATTTATTTTAAATATCTCATGCACACCATCGCTACTTTTTATTTGTTTGTCTTATAGATAGTTTATTTATACAATGACGGTGTTTCTTATCAAAAGGAATAGATCTACAAGCTAAGAATGCGTTGAGGTGCGATCTGTTAAATTTTAGATCTTTTAAGCGTTGCCTAGAAATTACATCAAATGACATAATCAAATCTGCGACCTCTTGGTGAAGTCTTAAAGCAATAGACTTTATACCTCCATTAAACGTCACCAAACTAAATGCTTATTGAAACATAAACAAACCGGTTTCTTTCTTCAATATTTAGCACACTTGACCAAACTTTGCCTTCTGTCTGGTAGACAGAGAGCCTGGTAATGAGTTATATTTAATGATGGGCCAAATGTCTTGCATTTGCAAACTTAATTTGTATAATTTAAGAAATGAAAAGCAATACAGTTCTGTTAGTAAATTATTGAAGTAAAGTTGTTTAGTTGAAAGTTTCCTTTAAGTGTTTCCTTTCCAGTGTTTTAAACATTGCCATAAAACACATTGTTTTAGGAACAAAATTGGATTTGGAAGAAATTGGTTTTATACGGTGCACCTCTAGTATCCACCTGCTCGCTCTCTGCTGCTCTGACAGTCTGTGTCTGTCTCTCCAGGAGCTGTCTGTCTGTGTCTTTGTTCCAATGTGTGTCTTGGTCTGATGATGATGTTCCTTCCCGCCAACAAACTTAGTTCTGCTCCATCATACTTAGCCACAGGAGAGGACTAGAAAGCCTCTCGGGGTCAGTGCCATGCAACTGGAATGTCGAGAGAATGACTCGTCTCTCTACATAGGGCCCGATTGCCCGATTGGGTCACAGAACTCCCAAGATGTTAGTAAAAGAAAAATATCTTAACCCATTTAGGCCTGACGTCGAAATTTAAAACGATGTCTTTTAAGTTTTCTGAAAAACCCATGTTTCTATGTCCGTGGTTCGCAAACATATTCATGTCAAGGACCCTCAAAAATATGACATTGGCCGCCGAGTGCCGACGCCCATCTGAAAATATGTAGTTCCAGGGACCCCCCAGAAGCAAAGATTTGAGTTAAAAACGTTCGCTGTGAAAGAACTTTCACGATTTTTCAAAACTAGCAGACCTACAAATAATGAGCTTGTAGATCTTCTATTTTTCAATAGCTAAACTAATAATGCTTAAACACTAAAGTAATAATGCTTAAAACACCAAAAGGGGTTCCCGTTCAGAATGGGCCTCTAATCTCACAAACTATTGGTCCAACCTTACCCTCATACGTGTCCTAGTTTCATCCCTGAATTCAGAGATTTGTTCAGTTGAGAAACCTCTGTTGGGGAGAGAGATTGATATACACATTTTCATTTTAAGGTAAAATAGGATTTCATACCATACTTTCATACCAATAGTGTCCTGCCTAAACCAAAGGGTTTAGGCAGTAGTGGCGCCTGGATACAGGTGTTTGGGTATCATTAACAATTTAGCATCAGAAGGCAACAGAGCAGCAGCATGGCAGCATCTGGACATTAGCTTGCTGAAAATGTCCCACGGCCCTCAATCTCAACCGCCTGCACCAAGTGGGAGAACAGTTAAGTGCCTCAGTGATGCCATGCTCACTGTGCCAGCTGCCATTCAGCAGCGTAGTCGCAAGTGAGTGTGATGGTTAGTGGTGTGTGCGTACCGCTAACCCCCTGCAACCCCCATAACCCTGCAAATGGAGGCAATGTGTGGAGCAGCTGAGGGATGTGAGGGCCAGGGCCTGTGCGGCCCAGTGTGGCTCCAGTGTTTGATGCAGTGATTTAGCGTGGTTCTCCCTCACTAACCTCGCTGTAATGAGTGGTGGGCCTGGGCTGGAGTGAGTTGAGAGCATACCGGTTCAGCACAGGGTGTACAGCTGGCTTCTGGAGTGACAAACAAACGTTATCATCTGGAGGCCAGAAGGGTCTAGTATTGTATTGTTTCTGCGGTTGCGAGACCCTAAAGTGGATTGTGAGCACGTAAACCTATTCCACGTCCGAGCATAGACATGGTAACGCCCGTCTGCCTCCGATTGGCCTACCGACACTGCCCGTCTTGCCCCAATGGTCTCACTGGACTGGACTGTCCTCCGAGACGCGAGGTTACTCTGTGGTGTACAAGAGAATGGCAGCTTGGCCACGTGCGACAGTAACGGTTATTTTTTTGTAGATGAGGCAAACTAATATTGTTTATGCCGTTTTCTTTGAATGATTGACACAAACATAAAGTTACTGTCGCACGTGCCAAGCTGTCATTCTCTTGTTATTATATCGTACTTTTATTATTTATTTATTTCCCAGTTCCCACCACGGAGTAACCTCGCGGGCAGACTATCCAGCATATAGCTATGCACCTCGGAGGAAAGTCTGGTAAGGCCGGCAGTGTCTGTAGGACAGTCAGAGGCGGGCTGGGCGTTTACCATGTCTATGCTCGGATGTAGAATAGATATATACGTTTGTGAGCTATATGTTTTACAGGGCTGTTTGTTTTATTTCAGTGGTGCCGTAAATATTAAATCAAGAACATCATTTTTCAGGTTAGAACCACCAAATAATATTGAATGCCAAAGTGGCTGGGTGAGTGAGTACACAACCAGACGAGATATACTACTAGGACCATGATGTGACTGCCTGTGTTGTCCATGAAAAGATAATCGAGCACTTGAGTCACATCTGGATTCCTTTTCTTGCTCATAGGTTGTAGACCGACTTGCCTACTCGCACATGCATGTGCCTCTGGGTAGAGGGATTGAGTGTGGGTGGTGTGTTGTGATTTGTGTCTGACTGTTGGCGTGTGTGTTGTCTGCTGTCACAGTGCATCCAGTGTGTGTGTGTGTGTGTGTGTGTGTGTGTGTGTGTGTGTGTGTGTTTTGGGGGCGACTATTTATTGGGGAGCCGACGTTATTGGTGGGATGGCTGAGATTGGCTTCCCATGTTAATGAGAACCTTGACTTGAAACAAGACGAGGACAACAGGAACGCCCTTCCCTCTCCCCCCTCACTCTCGTCTCTCATCCACTCATGCCCTATCCTACTGTCTCTCCCTCAACCCTTTCTCCGTTCGTCCTCTTGCCATTGTTTTCCCTATGCATTTCCCCCCCTCCTCTCTTCCCTCTTTCTCCTGCCCTCTGTCTCCTGTAAATTGGCCAGTTATGTTTTAAAGGACATGGGAGGGAGTAGACCGCTGGTAGCCCGGCTCATCGATCTATAGTCTCCCTACATGGCCTCACACAATAGGCTGCTTAGCCTCCAGTATCATTGCACTTGATTTGAGTAAAAATAAAACATAAGGACGTCTGAGAACTAGGCTAGTGCTACACTCTGCAATGCGTTGCTCAGGGCTATAGACTGCATGTGTGTGTTTGACATTGTGGTGCACGAGTAAAACACAAACGTGGCTGGGTTGGTGTGTTAATTATGGCAGAGGACAGAGGAGTGTTTGTGTTTCTTTGTTTCTTCCATGTTTGTGTGCTTAAATCTGCTGGTGTCGGCGCATGCTCGTGTGTATGAGCAAGGTCAGAGTGGGGTTTTCTTCTTGTGTGTGTGTATAAGGAGTTGGAGAGGTGGCTGTTCTTGCACGGTCAGTCCATGCAGCTGGAACCTGTTGTTGACATGAGGTGTGTCTAGTTGGCCTCAACCAACGACTCCTGTCACTTATTTAACAGTGCATGCCATGCACGTCACAACACTCTCTCTCTCTCTCTCTCTCTCTCTGACACACATTCACACATAAAGGCTTAAAATAGATTGTGCACAACAACTGGATGAATGTTGGCCACCGCAGACAAACAAGTCTGTTGGTGTGAGGAAACGGTTGAACGTCACTGTGCTTAATAACTGTCCTCCCTGCCAGATATGTCTGGTAGGGCAAAAAACGAGGAATGGAAAAAAATCCACTGAGGTGAATTCTGAATTGTCATTACTGTCCCCATATTGGGAGGAAAATAGGTTTTTCTTCCAGAAAAAATACAATCTATCGGATTCATTTAAGTGGACAGCAGTTATTAAGCCATACTTGCGTGTGTGCGTGTGTGTGTTTGTGTGTGTGTGTGTGTGTACCGGAGTTGGACTGTGTTTGTATGTGAAGTGCAAGGCGATGTGATGGTGTCTTTGTCTCTCTCCTCGCTGTGTAAACACAGCGAGGAGAGAGACACCATGACACCATCACTCGAGCGAGCAAGAGCGATTTACCTGAAGAGGCAGGGAGAGGGTTAAATGTCAGAAGTGATTGAGGTGTTTTTTCTTTCTTCTTCCATTTCTCTCTCTCACTCACTCACACACTCACTCACTCACTCACACACTCACACACACACACACACACACACACACACACACACACACACACACACACACACACACACACACACACACACACACACACACACACACACACATATCTGCCCTTCCTCTCCTCTTCCCTTCCTTTTCTCTCTCTACCCGTTTGTTCCCACTTCCTTCCTGTACCCTCAATCTTCTCCCTCCCTCTTTTGGAGTGGTGCAGTGCTATGTCTGAGCACGAAAACAGCATGGTTGTTTTTCACCACCTGTGCGCAACCTAACACACACATATTAACTGTATATATATATATGGTGATTTTGGGTGTGCCTGTACAGTACAGTACAGCACAGCAGAGGGACCCCCCACACGGTAACTCTGTCATTTCTCAACCGTTTCGGATGTGGGGCAGCTCGCCGGAATCGGGCCGGCACCCTGGGTGCGTTCCTGTGTGCCTGGAGCCCCACACGGAGTTGCACCACTCACTTCTCACGGGTGTGATTTTCTTTTCTCTATCACCTCGCTTCTTTCTACATTTCTTTCCTCCATTTCTCTCTATCCCCCCCCCCCCCGGCTAGTTGTATCTCTGTGCTGTGTTCAGGGAGGGTTAGCTTTAGGAGGGGAGTAGCGCAGCCTGAGTCAGAGGGAGATGAACCCAATAAATCAAGCTCTTGTCCCTGTCTCCTTCCTCCCTGAACCAACCAGCCAGCCAAGCTGGATGGCTGCCTGTGTGGAGCTATGTGCGAAGAAGCCAGCCAACCACTAAAACAATGTATACAGTCCACGAAAATCTCATTCATTTTAACTTTCCAATTTGATTTCCAATTGTAGTGAGTACTGTATAATTTGTTTTGTATTGTACTTTTTTGTGGGTTGCGCTCAAGTGCTCTCATCTGGGGAAATTAGGCATGTAATGATATATCGTACATCGCTATTAATCCCGACGATATGAATCTATTTAATAAAATAGAAAAATTGATAAAAAAACGGGTACTAATGGGGTGCTAATGAATTATGGCGTGTGTGATGTGAAATGTTAGCTTTAATCACATTCCATCATATTCAAGTGCTTTTGGAGAGAAATTAGACTTTCAGTAGTGGAGCACTGTAGAGGGGAGCTGTGTGTGCCCAGGTGATGATGGTCGTTGATGCTCATTAATACATCAAGGAAGGCAATTATGTTTCTGCACTGTCAAAAGTAATGCTACTTCTTTTGCAATGTAGTAGAAAAAATCACACCAGTGTGAACCGAGTGGTGCAACTCCCGTCTATTGGTTCTCTGTATCATTCCAATTTGTATCGTCCAATTTCTTCTCTGTATCGTTCCAATTTCTTCTCTGTATCGTTCCAATTTCTTCTCTGTATCTCTGGTGCCCCCTACTGGTATAAATATGTAACATACTCGTGCTCACTTATACAGGTACACACACAGGTAGGTACACGGACATTGCTAGATGTAGGAGTGGTTGCACCACTCAAAAAGCTCGGAGGATGATAAATTATATAAAATTAAAAGAAAAAAATCTGTCTTTGTCTATAATATCGTGAAAAATCGTATCGTGAACCTCGTATCGTGATATGAATCGTATCGTGAGTTGAGTGAATCGTTACATGCCTAGGGGAGATGGCTTTACAAGAGCACTATTTCAGAGGTGGAGTGTCTTGCTCAAGGACTCGTAGGCAGGCTAACATCAAGTCTCAAATTAATCTCTGTCTCTGCAAGCCACAGGTGTGAAAAACACACACGATCCCCTTTGCACTCCCCATTACCGTAAATCACTCGTGCAAATCTTTACTGTATACGACTCTCCTGCTCCCATGATATCAACATGTTCAAGCCTAATGCAAATACATCTGCATTGCCTAATTAAAAGGTGACGTAGTTTGACAATGTTGCCAAACCATAGGAAGTCATGTTGGGAGATCACCGGTTTGATTCCCCACAACAGCCAATGTAATGTGTATGCATGATCATCATAGTGTCTGACTCTGGACGAGTGCATTAACCGAACCAGCTCACTCTCCATTAGATAAGGGCATTGGCTGATTTTCAGAAAATATATATAAATGTGTCCTCCCGGGCCATAACCATCTCAAGTCCAGAGGGAGAGCGACAGATGAAGAAGACGGAGGGGGAGAGAAAATGGGTGTCAATGAAACATCCTGATTTTCAACATTAACACTCTTTGTAGACGGGATAATGAGCCATTTGCATCCATAACACTGAGCAGTCGGCAGTGTCCGAAATGTCGCTGAAGGTGTGCTGCAAGAATATTTTTGACTTGAGAAAGTCTGATAATATGAACAATATATACTTCCATTTCCTGTTTTATTTTATCAGTGGTCATGGCATTGTCCCTTTTTTCTAACTTGAGTTTAACTTGAGAAAATATCAGAATATATCATATTGCGGTAATGAGTGTCCGGCAGTAGGAACACAGGACCATCGAAATGGAATGGAAAGGGAATGTGGGTTGCAGTGAACAGAAATGCACACCTACAACATGTGTCCTATTAAAATGTACAGGTTTACTGTCTCCTGTTATCACCTGCCTCCATTCTACACCCACTCCACCTTGTTTGTGCTCCGCCAAACCTACCTCTCTTTCCAGTTTGAGACAGATGTTGCCTCCTCCATTCCCCTGTCTCTGCTCCTGGCCACAAGTCATTGTGAAAGAGTCATCCCTTCCTCTCTAATCTGGCCTCACGTTTCTGTGTGCGTGTGTGTGTGTGTGTGGCATGAATGTGTATTGTATCTAGTGTCTGAGTACACCTGCAGATTAGTCTTTCAGAGACATGATTTATTTGTCAGGGTTTTTCAGGTTCTTCTGCAACCAACAGGCTCATTCATTTCTGAGGGGAAAGGTGTTATCTGTGTGTTGTGTTGCAGTTTCTCGTTGCACCTTTTCTCATATTTGGGTGCATAGTATACGTATGCATTTGTCTCTGTTAACAGTTTCCGTGCTTTGAATGGACTACTCCAGGTTAATGTCGCTGGCATATCGGACATACGCGACTTTTGTTTTATGTGTTTAATCCGCCGCAATGTAAGAAATAAATAGAAAATCCTTCTTCGCCGCGGAGAAAGAGAGTAGGTGCATCTGTTTTGATGAGGTTACCGGAAATCGTCACATGCTGTGGGCTGCTAGGGCTTCTGGGAAATTGCAAACGAATGGGGTTCAACGCCTCATGGAGGAGGGTCCTGTGCTGCGTCTTCCGGGTGTACCAAGATGGCGGGTGGTCCGGCCGTTCATAACAAACGGGGGAAGCTTTTTTCGCTCGATTTTCGCGGATTAAAAGCCCAAATAATTCAGCGTATGCTCTAAAGGTAATACAACAATCTCGGCAGTGAAGGGGGGTTGATTAAAAGTCTGGTAAATCGTTTTCCGCAGTCAAACTGTTAATGTCAGGATACTGGCACTTCAAAACAACTTTGACACAGTACCTTGAATTATTGATATTCGCCTAGATACAATCTTTAATTAACTTTTGATTGAGGCACTGTTAAGCCAAATAGCTGAGGGAGAGATTACACATAATTATTATATTCACATCGAACCAACTTTGACCTTAGTTTATTTGGGAGTTTATGACCTGATGAAGATCCACAGGATCGAAACGTTGTCAGACAAATAAAGAAGTATTGTTTTGTACCTACAGTAATATGGTGTGCGCCGCGGGCTCCATCCATCTGTCAACTGAAGTCTCTTTAACCCAGCACCCACCTGTCCATGTGCGTATTCTACGTCCTCTCAGGCTCTGTGTAGTAGTACTGCCAACTAATATTCCATATTCGAAAGAATATTCAGAAATAAAGAATAACTAAATTAATAAAAAGAAATATGAATAGAAATGCTGTGCGAGTTCTCTTGAGACTCTGGGCCACGTAACGTTAATCGGCGGCCTGTCTCGAGAGATCACATGACCCTCAGTCAGAGGAGGCAGAAGAAGTCTCCCCGTAATCATACGACGGTGCCGTGTGTAAACGAGAGCCCAGTTAAAAGTTAAAATGCGCCGTTGATGCAATGCGTTGTGAGCTTGTAGATTAGTTTTCCCACGCGACACCGGCATACAATGAAGAATAAATCGGCTGCCTCGCACCGCTCCGCCTGCCTTTCAACACGGACTACAGCGACACGGAGGCCTTGGAGGAGTCACTAGGCAGTTTTGACTTTAACTTGCTCCGAGTCGGTATTAGAAAGCTTTTTAATCACACCATGTTAACAGGTCAAGCTGAAACTGATTCATCTGGTCGTGAAGGCAGACAGTTTACAGCGAGACTTGACGACCGACAACGCAATGTAAAAACAATGCATGGATTCTTGTCTCTCGTGGTAAAGCTCCCTATGTGACACATTTTATCTTGTAGCCTACCTTAATTTGATTTAAACCAAAAACAAATGCATTGCTATTGCTTTGATTATTTTCCCTTTCATGTCGAGGTAAGAACTTCTATCACAGCCGCACTCGGCATGTCGTTGGAGCGATGCGTCTCCCTTCTCCAAATAAGTCCTGGGCTTGTATCTAAACTAAACCATTATACATACATTTGGCTATTAAGATAATTATGAATCAATCGATTGATAATTCTCACAAGAGGGCGCATTTCTCAGCACCAACCGCGGCCGATTCAGGACTGGCCCATATAGAGAAAGAAAAGAGTTTTACTGCATATTAGCCTGCAATATTTAAATTAAAAATTTATATAAATTCCAAACCTCATTCAAAACCCACGTGTTTTAAAATGAATATTCAAACGGCCATTCTTCATGGATTTCTACAGTTGTTACCAGTGTTGCCATGTCCGCTTGTTATAAGCGACTTGGGGCTTTTGCAGGTTGTGTTTTTTTGGGCTCGTTTCTAAAGTGTAGTTGCTTATTTAGGCTTGTTCTCTGATGATGTTTAAACCTGTGATTCTGCCAAGCTCACAATGAACGCATTGTGAGCTTGTAGATCTGCTATTCTCTAAGTAGATGCCGATGTATACATAGTCTTTAGAGTATAAATATATAAGTGATAGTAGCTCATTTGTGGAGTGGCTTCTTTATTTTCTTGTTTTTTTTTGTGGCTTTCGCCTTTATTTTATATATTTTATGGAGGGACAGACAGTAGGCTGACAGGAAATGGGGAGAGAGATGGGGGGGAAGACATGCAGTAAAGGCCGTCTGGATCGGGAGTCGAACCCGAGGCACACTGCCAGACTGGATTACCAGCCAAGGTGCCTGGACCACTGAGCCATGGTTCTTTTCATAGACCTGGTTGCTTATTTCTCTCACACAATCTGGCAACACCGTCTGTTACCGTTTGCTGTGTATAACAGCTGGAGAGACGCTTCACAGAGGTTAACGTCCATCAGCCCAGGACATGGCAGCTTATTCCTTTACATATATTTGTGATCGTATTGAACTGTGTTTTTTTCGACTGAACCAGGATGATTCCTCCTCCTTTGTTGCAGTCCAGTCAATCCAGTGCGTCTGTCCACTCATCTCGGTCGGCCTGAAGGACTATTTCTCTGTGGAGCCGCGGTCTCTCCGCCTACTTCTTCTCCAGCTGTTAAACACAGCAGTGTAACAACTGGAAGGACTCCCTTTAAAAAGAAAAAGGGAGATTTAAGACGTTTCATCGTGACGTTGACATGATGACATGCGGCCGAAACGTCTTAAAACACAAATAATACAAACTATGTAAAACTACGCCATCACATAATCAAATGAAATAGTGTGGTTGAAAGAACCGAACTTTATTCCTACAGTGGCTGCCGACCGGAAGCGCTTCGGCGGCCCATACTGAACGCGGAAGTGTTGGCTGCATATAGCCCATTCTGGCAGCACTGTGTAGTGGACACACGAACGCATGCACACCATTTTTGTTCATCTCCTTGGGAGTCAGTCCACATCATCGCTCTTCTTACTGGCAGTCTCTACCAATCTGCCATGCACTCTCACCTCAGAGCTTCTGCCTCTCTTTACAGTGCTCTTCCACCACTGGCTATGTTTATCATCACATGGCGGTGTCGTGCTCCAAAGGTGAAGGGGTGACGTATATCAGGCTTAAAATGTAAATCAATCATCTGAAGGTAATTACACTTAAAAAAGTAAAGAACACCAGACCAATAGTTCTCCAATACTAGTGCAAACGTCTTTATTTAGGTTCCCCATTCCACATACAGACTCACTTTCCAAGGAGTATTGTATAGATTAGATTCTATACAATACTACAGTACATATTGTCTCCTACTGTTCTATACATACAGTAGGAGACAATAGTGTGTGTGTGTGTGTGTGTGTGTGTGTGCGTGTGTGTGTGTGCGTGTGTGTGTGGAAATGCAGCAGTTGAATATAAATATATTGTTTTCCATGGCAACAAATTCCACTTCAAAGCCTTAAAGATAAGACGTGTTAAAACAAATGGGTTTTGGTGACATTAGATCCCAGGCCAGCAGGAATAATGTGGTTCTTCTTCATGACGGGCACCACTGAGCAGCTTCCTGATGAAGTGAACACAGACCTCAACACAGACAATGGTGGCTTTACACCACATGTTGCATGAGTTCTACTCATCACAGAACAAGTCTCGACCTCGAACTGTGTTCATAGTCTTTGTTCTAATGCTGGGACAGAGTTGTTGCTGGTCATGCACAGTGACACATTGTTGTCCTATGCCTTTTTTGTCCAATGCAGATATTAAGTTCACTGACTCTCTCTCCAATTCTTCCTCTGTGTGTAATCACATTTATGTCCCTAACCTCAATCATACCTCTATACCTATTTCATGATTTACATCCCATGTACTTGTACTGTATGTGTGTGTGTATATATATAAAATATATCTCTTGCCATCCTTCTCTGTGTCTTATGCAACAGTACACATATCCCAATTTCTACGGCACTCACTCTGTTGTCTGTCTCTCTCCTGTCCACTCCAGCCGGTTGCAGAGCCCATCCCCATCTGCAGCTTCTGTCTGGGTACAAAGGAGCAGAACCGCGACAAGAAGCCTGAGGAGCTCATCTCCTGTGCCGACTGTGGCAACAGTGGTAAGTGGAGGTTATGACAGATCTGGTAAAACCGCAGCCAGGCTTATGCCACAATCTAAATGATTTATGCCCACATGCTGAGCAAAAAAAAAAAGAGCAAAGGATGTAAATACTGCGGATACAAAATAACCATTCATTGACATAGTGGGTTTTCATGGCATCATCTCAAATTCGCAAGCAATTGCCTACACTACAGTAATGTATGCACTATATCAAGGTTAGAGGTAGCAGTATCTTGTAGCATCACGTGTGTGTGCGCACACGCACGCACACACACGTATATATTTTGTTATTGGATAGACTGTCCTCGGGCTATGGGATGGAAACTATACCGTCTGGGAGATGGGAACTAAAAGCTTTGCTCATATTATAATATTTAATATAATGTTTAATTTGCTCTTATTATAATAATGTAAACATACATCGTATCCTAATTGTGTAAACATAACAAATTGTGCCTGTCTGGGGCGACTGTGGCTCAGGAGGTAGAGCAGGTCATCCAATGGCAATGATCCATGGGTCGGTGGTTCGAATCCTCGAATCCTCCTGTCTACATGTGGAAGTGTCCTTGGGCAAGACATTGAACCCCAAATTGCTCCCGATGTGCTGGTTGGTACCTTACATGGCTTCCGCCGCAATCGGTGTATGAATGTGTGTGTGAATGGGTGAATGTAATGCACATGTAAAGCGCCTTGGATAAAGGCGCTATATAAATGCACCATTTACCATTTATCAATGGTCTGAGAGTGACAGTGTTCCACTTGATTCAACTTGAAGAGAAACTGAAGTGCATTTATATCTATCTAAATAACAGTGATCAAAGCTACTGAAGCAACAAATTAAAGAATGGTTTGATCTTTATTTACACAATCATGCGGTTTGTTGTGTTTGGGTGCTGGAGAATGCATGTCAAAAAGCTCAATTCATAATGGAGGATGGAGGAGGAAAGCAGGCAGAATTTTGAGTATCGGAATGTGGATATTGGAATGAGAATGGAATCGGTCTAACCGGCTCGATTTCTCCGGACTCCTAATCCTTACCTCCTCACTTGACTAAATGTGAAAGTTAGAGTATTGGAATTTGGCTTGTACAAATAAACAGTGGGTAAAGGTAGCTGATGGGGCAACCTCTTTGACTCGAGCAACAAGGCAGCTGCGTTTGCCCATTATCATTTATCGCAGCAACTGAGTTGCAGAGTTGGTACATATGTAGCCCTATAAAGTTTACCAACTGGAGTCCCTCTGCCAAGATGTAGCTATTAAGTTGATCAAAAGTTCTCTCTTTCAGTTTTTCACAAATCATTGAGTCCTCAACTATGTTACTCGAGTTGACTTGCACAGTTGCAGGGCAAACACACCATTTTTGTTGTTTTTGCCAAGACAGAAGGAACTTTCGTTATATTCCCTGCAGCCTCATCTCCTCATTTTTTAATCATGCATGCTAACTGAATTGTAAATCTGATTGTGTGTGTGTGTGTGTGTGTGTGGCTTTTTTGTAATTTGATATGAAGCCAGAAATGAGCCCACAGTGCTTTGTCTAGGATGGTAGTTGTCTCTTCATCAACTATCGCTGCAGGGAAAACATTGCATAATTATGCCACATTGTTCAGTCAGAGATGTCAATTTAGTGTGGATGGCTTCATGCCGGATAGTCTGCCTTCATGTCCTGTAGAGTTGGCTGAGGTTCTGAGGTGTTAGTGCCGGTAACTTTACTTTTAATATACATTTTTAGGTTCTTCCAGAAAAGTTATTGAAGCATGAATGTATGTGCACAGGTGCATTCAATGCGGTCAAAATGTCAGTTTGCTGACCAATGGCAACACCCTTCAACGAAGTAAAGCTAGAAGCAAAGTCACTCTGACACACTATCCTGTGATGAAACTACCTTCCACAGGGCACGAGGGGTCACTGAACGGTTTGAGTACTCTGAAAGTGATGTCATGAACGTTATAAGATGTTATGATGTTATAAACATCACAATTACCAGATCTCAACCCAATGGTGACACCTGTTGGAGATGTTGGACCAACATGTTAGACAGTATACTTTTGCACAGACAATATTCTATACATGTACACGTGTGTACGCCCAGATGCATGTGCCTAGGTAGTAGGTACAGTATGTGAGTCTTGTCTTGTACATTTGTGTCCTCTGCAGGTCACCCGTCCTGCCTCAAGTTCTCCCCTGAGCTCACAGTGCGAGTCAAGGCTCTGTGGTGGCAGTGTATCGAATGCAAGACCTGCAGCAACTGTCAGGATCAGGGCAAGAATGCGGTGAGTCAGAGAGACGATGACATCTATTCTCTTTGTTAATGGACATTCAGACAGATCTGTCCTGAGCTTTTTTCCCTTTGATTTTGCCACATAAATTCCATCTCATCTCTTTCATAATCAGAAATTACAGATTGGATTCGATTATATGTCTTGTTATATCACATTGTTTGAGTTGGTGTATTTCTCCTGCACAGGAGAACATGTTGTTCTGCGACTCCTGTGACCGGGGCTTCCACATGGAGTGTTGTGACCCCCCTCTCACGCGAATGCCAAAAGGTAAGATCTTTTCCTGTGGCCTGCCACTTTAATCTAAGGTAAACACACATTATCATTATTCCTTCCCACCAGGTGGAGATCTTGCCATCGGTTGTGTGTGTGTCTGTCCACTACTTTGTCAACGACAAATATGTAATTTGATTTACTTAATAATTACAGAGCAATCAACCCTCCAAGGCTATTAGACCGGGCACTTGATAATTTCAGATAGGCACAATGGGCGGTACAACAACAAATTGTACAACTCTGTTGTACAATTTGTCCTGTTTGAAATAGATATAATTATAACCGATAACAAAGATACAAATTATGTTTACGTCACAACTCGTCTTAAGTCATGTTGGATTCACATTTCCAATATTCACGCCTTGGTCATCTGACATGTGTTCAAGAGGCTCTTACTGTTGGAAATCTTGTGTAGGTGATATATCTGTCCACAGATCAAAGCACTAGTTTGTCTATATTTTCCAATTTGTCAGAGGTGCAATTTTGATATTATGTGTTGGAAAGTATTATTATTGTTAGAGTATGCCTCCTGGTGGAGATTTACATTAAACTGAGCACACTTTACTTTCTAGTCATTTCTTAAATTAGGATGGACATCAGAGAACTCTGCCTAATGATGAAATCAATAATCACTAAAGTGTGTGTGTGTGTGTGTGTGTGTGTGTGTGTGTGTGTGTGTGTGTGTGTGTGTGTGTGTGTGTGTGTGTGTGTGTGTGTGTGTGTGTGTGCATAACTAGAACTTTAGGCTGGAACATGAAATTAGGATGGTATCAGCATTACATTTTAAAGCAATAGATGTAGGTTTGTTTAGCGCTTGTTTTCTCCACTGTTCTAGCCCATTTATTATTTAGATTTCCACAGACGTGCAGAGATCTCTGAATATCTGGACATACAAGAATAACTCGTGTTTATCTGTCTTTTATTTAATTTGGGATAACACTTATTGCACTAATCACATTTTTGTCATTTATCTCCAGCCATTTCCCTCTATAACATAGCGGCAAAAACAATCTTGTCTCTTGTATTTCTGGAAATGTCTGCTTTAAATGATTGTACTTCTGATATGGCCATGCTTGTATTCACAAAACTAATAAGACAAAAAATATATATATATTCTAATGAAGTGCGTAATACCTTACCATTTTGTCCTAGTGGTACTACCCAACATATGTCATTAGAAGCAGTGATGCACATCTCTAATCCTCTGTCTGTCTCTGTCTCTCTCTCTCATCCCCCCCCCCCCCCCCCCCCTCTGTGTGTGTGTTCTCCCCCTCTCAGGCATGTGGATCTGTCAGATCTGCCAGCCCAGGAAAAAGGGAAAGAAGCTCTTACATGAAAAGGCAGCACAAATCAAACGCCGCTACAGCGCACCACTGGGACGGCCCAAGAACAGGTAAAATGAACTGAAGAACTGGGGCCCATCTAATGGCGTCTTCCTTCACTGTCAGCCTGGCAGACTGCTACCACGGGCCAGAAGGCCACTGTCAGCCTGGCAGACTGCTACCACGGGCCAGAAGGCCACTGTCAGCCTGGCAGACTGCTACCACGGGCCAGAAGGCCACTGTCAGCCTGGCAGACTGCTACCACGGGCCAGAAGGCCACTGTCAGCCTGGCAGACTGCTACACGGGCCAGAAGGCCACTGTCAGCCTAGATAGATAGATAGATAGATAGGTCTGTCTTTCTGTCTGTCTGTCTGTCTAAAAGCTCCAAAGTGTTCATATTTTAAACACAACACAACACAACACACACACACCACACACGCACGCTTTCGCGCCCAGCGAAAGTAGTTTGAGAGCTAGGGAGAGACAGAGCGCTGTGAGCACATTCAAGACAGTTGTATCTCGTGTTGTGTTTATACTGAACTGAAGAAGGTTGCAGTCCCAGTGGCCCAAAGGTGGCTGCCAGTCGACACCACACACACACTTGCCCCCCCCCCCAGCTCAGGAGTGTAGGCTAATAACGGGGAAGAAGTTAGAAGAGTGCGGGTGCCCCGTAGGCTTTTGTTTTTATGTAATCTGTTCATCAGCAGCCGTTATCAGTTGGACACCCAGCAACATTATCTATCATGGATGGATGGACAGACAGACAGTCCATCCATCCATCCATTCATCTCTATTACTACTTTTGTGCCCAACCCAACTTCCCAAGATCAACTGCAAAGAATTCCCTCCCTATCAGTAATGTGATCTATTACATCGCATTAGCCACACTGAACATTTGGTGTTCATATATTCAGAACGGGTAAGGACTAGTACAGTATAATTACTATCGATGTAATTTACAGCAGTAGGAAAGAAGATGAGTGAATAAGTGAAATTCAAAACCATTTATTCCTGTATCTTTTCCCCTCACTCACTCCCCCCTCCCTCCATTTCAGACCGGGTCGGCCCTTCAAAAAGCTGGGCGGGCGTGGCCGGCGGAAGCGTTCCGCCTCCCCCAATTCGTCCTCCAGCTCGTCTTGCGAGGGCTACCCCGGTGACGACCGCCTGCTGTTCTCCCTACGTGAGGACGACGACTCGTCACAGGGGGGAGGCAGTCTGCGCTTCAACAAGAAGACCAAGGGTCTGATCGACGCACTTACCAAGTTTTTTACGCCCTCGCCGGAGGGCCGCAAGGCACGCCAGGAGGTAGTGGACTACTCTCAGCAGTGCCGCATTCGCAAGAAGTCCAGTCGCAAGGGAGAGGGAGACGATCGGACAGGTGAGGGAGGAGTGAGAAATATCTGGTCTTTACGTACATGCATGTTTGTCAAGGGACACTTGCGCTGAGGTATGAAAAAAAATGCTGGCAGTAATTAGATCCTAATTTTTCAATAAATGCTGGCAGTAATTAGATCGTAATTAGCAGTAAATGTGTTAAGATAACAGGGGACAAGGGAGCAAAGGAAGGATGTTGGCATATTGTCTGTATCAGCCGAGCAAAGAGTGTCTATCTACTTGGCAATATGCTAGACCCCTTGGAGATGGATTGATAAGGTGGAGCTGGAGCACCACACCTACTGTCGGCTCCCAGTACTTAACACATGTCTTAGTTAACAAAGCTGTGCTACTCGTATCCTGAGTGGTGGTGACAGGATTGAACCCAGAACCTTGCAATTCAAAGGTGAGTGCTCAGAGACTGAGATACGTGGGGCAGCCTGAGAAACATATGGTATAGTTTTGTCTCATATTGTAGGCCTCGGCCTGTGTTAAAGCCAGCTTTTCTTTCTACAGACAATCAGGATGGCAGCGACTGGCGTGACGATGACGACAAATTGCCGGGTCATGAAAACCTGATGGAGAAAGACATTGAACTGTTCAGACACATCCAGGAGCTGGCACTACAGGTATGCACTTTAAAGATTACAGCAGAAAGATTCGCACAAGATTCGCACACTACATCTCCCGTTACGAGGATTTAACAAACCGTTCTTCAGACTTCTGAGGTTTTGTTATCCATCTGGATTTCTACTGGCGGCTGCTGGCCCAAATTGATTGCATTTTGCTCACACTTGTGCAGGCTACATTTGAAGAGTTGAAATTAGCAAAATAAAATAAAATAAAAAATCGCCCCGATAAATCGCCTAATAACAATATTCGGCGATAAACTCATCCAAATCACGATTGCCGATATATTCGTATCGTCACCCAACCCTGGTCTTGACCCATCTTTTTCTCTGTCTCCCTCTGTCGCTTCCACCTTACAGAAGGTCGGGGTGACGGGCCCCCCAGACCCCCAGATGCGCTGTCCGTCTGTTATTGAGTTTGGCAAGTTTGAGATCCAGACTTGGTACTCATCTCCGTACCCACAAGAGTACAGCCGGTGAGCCCCCACACACACATACATGCAAACATCATTGGTATATTATACCAATTTCAAAGATTTTGAACCCAATACAATGAGAATAAAGCCCTAACCACACCAAAGGGTCACCATGCAACTCCTTGAGTCCAAACGGTTGCAAGGAGTTAACTCTAAAACCGTCTCGACTCTTTGGTGTGGTTTGGGCCATTGAATTTCATGTGTTGAATCACTAGGTCATATCACACCGGAGGGACAACGCTGAAACCCATTTGACCCTTTGGTGTGGTTAGGGCTTAACCCATTCTGAACGGGAACCAATTTTGGTGTTAGCATCACGTTATGCTTTAGCTATTTAAAAATAGCAGATCTACAAGCTCATATCGCGCCACCGAGTGGCGTGATACGAGCTTGTAGGTCTGCTATTTTTGAAAAATCGAAGAACGACTGACATAGAAACATAGCTTTATCAGAAAACTGTCAGGATGTAGAAGACGTTTATAGAATCTGATCTCAGGTCAGAATGGGTTAAGGCCACTGATCACTGTGTACACTGTGTGAGCCTAGATACAAGCAGCAATAGAAGTCAAAAGAAATATAGAAGGCAAAAGAATGACATGCGTGTAACATTTTACATGCGTATAAATTACAGTATGATTATGTGCAAAATATACAGGCTGTATCTAAAACTAATATAGATTGCCATAGACTGAACCAGTCTATGGCTGGTTCAGTTGTCTTACTATATTCCACCAGCCACTGTCTCAGGTATTTGTGTGAAATGCCTGCCAGTACAGCCAATGTTTAAAAAGGAAGTTAGGTTACCTGTCCACTGGGAAGCTCTTTTTTGAGAACTGGCTTATTCTTTTCTGAGTTTTTCAATTATATCCTCTTCCTCGTACTCCGTTGTCCTCCTCTTCTATACTCTCTCTCACTCTGCTTTCTCTCCCAATCTCCATCCCAGGCTCCCTAAGCTGTACCTGTGTGAGTTCTGCCTGCGCTACATGAAGAGCCGTAGCATCCTGTACCAGCACATGAGGAAGTGCTGCTGGTTCCACCCGCCGGCCAACGAGATCTACAGGAAGGAAGAAGTCTCTGTGTTTGAGGTGAGACTTGGGTGGGCGGGAGCAACGGGACAGAGGGGGCGGGAGCAGGGTAGAATGGAACAGAGGGAGTGGGAGCAGGGTAGAATGGAACAGAGGGTGTGGGAGCAGGGTAGAATGGAACAGAGGGAGTGGGAGCAGGGTAGAATGGAACAGAGGGAGTGGGAGCAGGGTAGAATGGGACAGAGGGAGTGGGAGCAGGGTAGAATGGGACAGAGGGGGCGGGAGCAGGGTAGAATGGGACAGAGGGGGCGGGAGCAGGGTAGAATGGAACAGAGGGGGCGGTGCAGGGTATAATGGGACAGAGGGGGCGGGAGCAGGGTAGAATGGGACAGAGGGGGCGGGAGCAGGGTAGAATGGAACAGAGGGAGCGGGAGCAGGGTAGAATGGGACAGAGGGGGCGGGAGCAGGGTAGAATGGGACAGAGAGGGCGGGAGCAGGGTAGAATGGGACAGAGGGGGCGGGAGCAGGGTAGAATGGGACAGAGGGGGCGGGAGCAGGGTAGAATGGGACAGAGGGGGCGGGAGCAGGGTAGAATGGGACAGAGGGGGCGGGAGCAGGGTAGAATGGGACAGAGGGGGCGGGAGCAGGGTAGAATGGGACAGAGGGGGCGGGAGCAGATGTGCAGATGTCAGAATGATGTCAGAACAAGCCAGGGCAGAGGCCTTTTTGTGGCGGTTCTGGACACCGTTGGGTCCGACCGACTTGACACCGGGCACGGGTGCAGTTCCCTGTAGGGGGGGGGGGGGGGGGGGATTCTCAAGTAACGTGGATTACAGACATACGTACACACACACACAGAGAGACTTGGTGCATTTATAGTTGTATTGTCGATTAGCCATTCACAACATGAATGCCTTACTAATCTTAACAAGGTTATTGGAGATGGAAAAAAAATCACAACAGCAATTTATAGTTTATACTTACAGCCGTGTTTGTATAACTAAACGGAGCACTGGGCCCATAATGCTACCATACAGCACGCATTATATCCAGGGGCTTAGAATTGGCTTGAGTGTGTGATGTATATTATAGTTAGATTGTTTTGTAGATGAGTTCCTTTGTTACAAACTACTCAAAGTTGTTAGGTTGAACTTGATACTCTTTGGACGATCAAAGTCTGATTTTACTTTGATTGTACATGAACAGTTTCTTAGAAAGTAGACACTTTACTGACCAGGGAGTGAGATGGAAGATTGACTGAAGTATTAGAGGAGAGAAAGATGGAGGAATGAGTTAGAGGAAAGGAAGAATGTTTGAGAGAAGAAAGACGGGCTGGGCGGCAGGCAGTCAAGGCCTAGCCCTCAAACCACAGGTCTGCTGCAGCCACCGCCCCTCTCGTCCACATCCTCCTCCAGAGGTGTCATTTACTCCTCCCCACCCTGAAATCAAACAGTCTACACGCCATACACAACAGGATCATCACAGTTACACAATACAGCCCAACAACCTACCATAAGTAGCACGCCTGGCTGCGACTACTGTCACACTACTTTTGTACCCCTTGCCACAAAACTACTTTCCCACTTGGTACAATGGCATTTGAATCTTCAGCTCGATTTACTGCTTAAAGGTATATTCAGTGATTTCACTTAATTCAAATATCCCTTATTTTTTTGTTTTGCTGTGATAATCCTCCCTACTATAGAGTGTGCTGGCCATATAAGGATTTCCTCCCTGTCCCCAGTTAACCCCTGGGGGTCAAAAAACCTTAGGTTTCGTTTTTGACTCTCTATCCTGATTGGACGAAAGGCTGGGTCCCACAGCCAAAAACGAAACCTAAGGTTTTTTGAGTGAAATCACTGAATATACCTTTAACAGGAAGCACCGTGGGTTAGCCTTCTTAAACATTGCAGCCTGTGGATAACTTACCTTGTGAATGAAGCATTTGAGCTTGTACTTGGTACCACTACCGTTGTAACCTCTCGTACAGGCACAACCATTTCAGACCACAGACCTACTGATGTGGTGTTTGGTTGTGTTGGGCTGTTCAGCAGGGACTATCAGCGATGTGTTCATTTAGGCCTTGGTTACTGCATCTTCTCTGGAGACTGTTCTCAATCAGTGCTGATGTTGAAACTGGTCCAGGAAAGGACTGGCCAGCTGCCAACCTCCATTTTTCTATTGTTCTCGCCACTGTCGTAGCTATTTTCTGTCCTTCCTCTGTGTTCCCTCTCTCTCCTCTTGTGTGTGCGCGTGCGCTCATGTGTGCGTCTCCAGAGATGTAGCTGAGATCATTGTGTTCAATGTCCCGCCTCTCCTCGTCTTCTCCTTGTCCCACAGCTCTAATGGCACTTTAAAGATGTCCACTTACAGATGCCCTCGGGGAGCTTTGTGATGTTTTCCTGTCACTGTAGTTCATATTGATATCCTCCCAGTGTGTGTGCGTTCTGTCTATGCAAATTTGCATTTGTAGGCCTAGATGTTTGCGTATGCATTCTTCTAGTATGTACACATGCACTCACATTTGCATTCTATTTCCCCCTCAGGTGGATGGCAATGTGAGCACAATCTACTGTCAGAACCTGTGCCTACTGGCCAAGCTGTTCCTGGACCACAAGACACTGTACTATGACGTCGAGCCCTTCCTCTTCTATGTCCTCACCCAGAACGACAGCAAGGGCTGCCATCTTGTTGGATACTTCTCTAAGGTGCACACACTGTCACACTGTCACAGTCCCCCTACTACACAATCTTTATGACATTAGCTACGACATTATGTAATGTGAGAAATGGGCTTAGATTAGATGAAATGGGATAAGATTAGATGACATAAGTAAATCTGTGGCAGGTAGCATGCTTATCACACAGGCACAGAGTCTCTTGCAACTTATGCTTTTGAACCAGACCCTCATCCCCTCTGTCTCTTTCTCTACTTTCAGTCTTCAAAGTATTGAACCAGACCCCCATCCCCTCTCTGTCTCTATCTCTACTTTCAGTCTTCAAAGTATTGCCAATAAGGCAGTAATGACTTAAAAGGACAATATCCATTTTATTGATCCCAGTGGGGAAATGGAGTTGTCACAGCAATAAGTAATGAGGTACATAAAACAGTTGTAAAATAGTGGCTCATGACAGGAAAACTACAATAAAATGTCTAGACTGACCTGTTGTAATGAATTCTAGTGAATTGGGAGCATATTGTCCTGATGCAGGTGCTCCCATTAGCATGCCTCCTCCTGCCAAACGCAGCATCTAGTGGGGTAGTACACCTTGATCAACATCCAGCACTACAGACTGCCTCCTGTGCAACACGCACAGGGTCACTGTACATCAGGGGCCCCCTACCTGGACAATATTTTACTGGGTGGGCGATCGTGACCAGAGCGTCCTAGTAAAATAACAAATTAAGAATGTATTAATTATTAACCAAGAATTGAAGAAGGTGCGCACGATATGCACATTTTCAGTGCATAAACTCCTCTAGTCCCGTCCCGTCCAGTCCCCCCGAGCCGTCGCGATCCACGGGTTTAGAACCCCTGATCTATGCCACACTTCAATGCTTGTGTGTGTGTGTGTGTGTGTGCTCACGCTCACGCTCACTCATCCGTTGGTTTCTGTGTAAAATGTGTCTCTCTCTGATGTGTCTCTGTGTGCATGTCTTCCTCTTCAGGAGAAGCACTGTCAACAGAAGTACAACGTGTCCTGCATCATGATTCTTCCCCAGTACCAGCGCAAGGGCTACGGACGCTTCCTCATTGACTTCAGTAAGGCCCTCTCAGCCTTCCTCGGATAGATAACCACACAAATGCAGTCAAATATCCATACACACAACACACTTGTTTTTGTTTTTGTGATCAAGTTTTTTATTTTATTTTTTGTTAAAAGAAAGAAAAAGGGGGTTTCCCCCACCCCACCCTCCCACCCCACAGGTTGAACAGCGAAACAGATACAGGGTTACAATACATCAAAAAAAATCATAATAGTAATAATAATAATAATAATAATAATAATAATAGTAAATAAAGCGAGACAGATATTTTATAATTGGAAAAATCTAATTAAAAAGGAGAAAATAACAGTCATCAAAGACGTTGGCATGATTTAAGTTTTTCTAGTGCTGTGGATAAGACGTCAAGTGTGTTTTCTTGTGCCCGATTGGATCGAGCTATAGAGAGATCATGTCCATTAATGAGAGGATCCATTGTGAGATCTCAAGTTTATGGGGAGGTTTCCATCTTAGGACGAGCAGTTTTTTTTGCAGCTGTCAGCCCTAAGAGCAGGAGTCTTCTACGTGGCATTGTCAATGTCAACCCAATTCTCTTAACTTCTTATACAAATAAGATACAAAATGAGAAAAAGAGGTTGCGCATCAGCAATGGCTTTCAGTGGAGTGCCAAACCAAAATCAAAATACATCAAAAAATAGGAATGAAAAATTCCAAAAAGGTAGCACATCCAAAAATGAAACGAGCGGGGGACAAGGTACTCACATTTCCATTTCTTTATTGGCAAACACCAGAAACACTGTTCCTAAGGTCTTCAAATGATCTTAAACCCTCATTATTGAATATTATTATTAAATTGTTTTTATTGATTATTGAATATGTCAGAGAGAGTATGGATGCCACAACTGGACCAGGATGGAAAGACCAAGGGTTTGCGTTCTAAGCACAATGACGTGTTTTTAAAAATTGGTGTATGTATATGCCATTTAACATTCCATTTTCCAATTTTTTCGGCTTGTTGCCATAATATGAATGGAATGAGATATGATAGGACCACATTGTTTTTGGCAGTATTTACTCAATGTGCCACTGAACAGAACTTCATTCAATTTGTAGGGTGTGACTATACTGCGTTCCATCAGAAGCCATGGGATATTCTCTTCTTGGGAAAACCATTTCTCAAGTGAGCGGATGGCAAAGGAGATGTAATATAATTCTAAATTGGGCAATTCAAATCCACCTTGTTGTTTACTTTGGTAAAGAATTGTATTCTTCAGCCTTGGCCGTTCCCCCCCTTCCAAATGAATTTTGTAACCAGGCCTTGTATCTGACTCCAGTAACGGGGAGGAGTAGGTAATGGAAGCATACTTGATATGAAATTGACCCTCGGTAATACGTTTCATATTTATAATGGATATTCGACTGCTTAATGTAAATTTTTGACACACAACACACTTGTGATGCCATCATACACACCCAGAGTGATGTGCAACTGCATGCACACAGACAGACATGCTTACGGAGTCATGCCTGTTTAATCCTGATCCCTCTACTGCAGATATTGGGTTGTTGCCATTGGCATTCCATTCGATAGCAAAGGGATCGAAGAACACGTCGCCATTCAGATTGAAACCTGCCTGTATTGAACACTATGAAACACACTGACACATTTCCTGTTCTTTCGAGAGCATTTGTGCTAGTTGCTCGCTTTAAAGCGTTTAAACGGTGCTGGCTGGCTCGGAGAGACCTATTTACTTTTTGGGAAACGAGGACAATGTTCTCAACATTTCTCTTTTCCGACAAAACTTGCATAATGAGTGAGCAAGTGGGTGCTCCGCGTTTTGCCCAAGGACTCTTTGATCTTGTGGACTGTTGTGGGCAGTCTCAGTTGCACTCAAATTCACCCATCGGCAACCATTGCAAACTTGGCAATAGGATCTGAAGCGAGGCCTGTAAAAAATTATAATTCCTCTGAACTGTGTAATCAATGCCCTAGTAGCATACTAGAAATGCATTGCTACCGAACCAGATTCACATGCTTAAAGATTCACTACTGGTTCTTGAAATAAGTTTGAACATGTTTCTTTGTTGGATAAAGGCATGTTTCAGTATGTAATATAATTAATTATGTTCAGTTTGGGGCACCAATAGCTGAGTGGTTAAGAATTGTGATATAAAGTACATTGTTTTCAATGGCGATAACAAAAATCAATCACTTTTTGAGGGGCGCTAGCCCCTCCTATACACAGGTTTAATGTTTGTCTTTAGTTCAATGTTTGTTTTGTAAACGCATTGGCAATGAAGGGAAAATTCACGTCATAATGTGTAATTTACGTCATATTGTCTCTTTATTGTTAATGGCATGTAATGTTTGTGTTGGCACCGTTCGTTTTACATCACCATTACATCACCTAATCAACATGAGTTAGACTTTCATATATTAGCGCCCCTCACTTCAAACGGGTGTGATTTATTTGTATACAGCCATGTAGTGTATTTCTGCTAGTCCAACATTAAACCCTACCACCTATAGAGTTGACCAGTGACCACCCTCTTTTAGAACGTCTCTGGCACAGTGGCTCGGTAGGGAAGAATCTCCCATTAATTTACTCGATAGTATACAAGGTTTGAGATAGATCTGGTGAATCATGACCATTAAACATTTGATTCGGTTCATAAAAGGAATTGGAAAACTACGCTGCACATATTTTAAGAATGAACTACCGGTACTGACCTACCCATTCTGACCTGAGATCAGATTCTAAAAATGTCTTCTACATCAAAGTCAAAGTCAATTTGAAGTAAAAAATAGCAGACCTACAAGCTTGTAGCGCGTGGCACGCTATGAGCTTGTAGATCTGCTATTTTTCAATAGCTAAAGCATAACACCAAAAGGGGTTCCCGCCCAAAATGGGTTAAAAGGGTAAGCTCACTTTTTGAGAGGTTTGGGTTGTTTTCTTACCTTATTATGGGCAAACTATTACATTCCATGAGTTATTTCACTCCGTTGTGGTGTTTATTAGCAATTTCAGAAATAAAAATAGTCGCTCATTACTTCCATTGTAATGGGGAAACAGCTCTCAGAGTCACTCTTTTAGCACACAACAAAAGCTGATTCTGACGGGAATCAGGAAAACTCATGCGGTTTTATTTTCGTCTTTTAAGATGGATTTATAAAGTTACTATTTTAGTCGGAGATGGACTGCAGCAGTACTACGGCGTTCCCAACTCTCGCGGGCCGTCTTGCGAGGTTTCATTTGTAAACAGAAGTCTCCACGCTGTTTGAGATGCACCCTCACATATAGCAATCCCAGACACAGACACTTTACACACTTCTTCTAAAGTGTCTTCTAAAGTGTCTCCCTCAAACACGTCCATTGTGTATGGTTTTTAGTGACAAGCGGACGAGATCGAATCCATTTGTTTACATCCCCGTCGTAAGGAAGTAGTGTACAGTTTTGGTCCAATCAGATCAGACGCGAACAGCAGTGATTCGGTCGGCGTAGGCATACCTACCGGATCTTCTTTCTACGCAAATTAGTCAAAACAAGACAAAGTTGACATTTTATATTAAATATAAAAGCGCATGAGTTTTCCTGACATAAATTGTCACAATCAGCTTTTGTTGCGTTCGTTTATGTGCTAAAAGAGTGACTTTGAGAGCTGTTTCCCCGCTACAATGGAAGTCAATGGACCCTATTTTTTATTTCTTAAATTGCTAATAAACAACACAACGGAGCGAAATAACTCATGGAATGTAATAGTTTGCCCATAATAAGGTAAGAAAGCAACCCAAACCTCTAAAAAAGTGGTCTTACCCTTTAGCTATCCCATCCCATAACAAACCATTTTACATGCATTTCCAATGCTTCCAATCAAATGATGGTTTAGATTGCTTATTTTTTTACTTTAACCATTATTATAGTGTTTATATTAACACAATGAGCACCAGGATTTCTTTCAAATTAGGAGCTCAGGGTGCTGGGCAGATATGGCAGCTTTTACTCTGAAAGCCCCGCCTTCCGTTCCGTACAAAAACCGGGAGGCATAATGTTGCTTGCTTACCTTGCAATGATTAATGGGGTGGTAAAATATTGTAATTGACTTTAGTGATTTTCCGCAACAATGTGCAATTATGTCTCTGAGCTGTTTAATCTAGTGTAGCATATAAACTAATGTGACTTTCGCGGGGGCACTAACATTTCAATAACACAAGCTCCACCAATGAGATGCATTGTTTTACAACCACGTCACTCGTGGTAAATCTCTGCAGAAATGAATGGGATTTTTTCCCGGCACCACACTGTTGAGTTCCTTAGCTTAGCCTTGTCACACTTTTTGAGTCAAAGAAGCTCTGGATGTAACCTCGTCCCAACCCTCTGCAGGCTATCTGCTGTCAAAGCGTGAGGGCCAGCCGGGTTCCCCGGAGAAGCCCCTGTCTGACCTCGGCCGTCTGTCCTACATGGCATACTGGCGCAGCGTTGTCCTGGAGTGCCTCCACCATGTCCGTGACCGACAGCTCACCATCCGCCACCTCAGCAAGCTGACGGGGATCTGCCCCCAGGACATCACCGCCACGCTGCACCAGCTCAACATGCTGGAACAGCGAGGAGATCGGTTAGAGATAAAAAGACTACATATGCACACTGAACATATTTATGCGTTTATCTGTACACACCTAAAAAAAAACGCAGGCGTTGCACAGACTTTATTCCTGACTTCCCTCTCCAGGTTGGTACTGGTGCGGAGAGAGAAGCTGGTGGCCAACCACATGGCACGTCTCCAGGCTAGGCCCCGGGAGCTCGACGTAGACCCTGAATGTCTCCGCTGGACACCAGTCATTGTCACAAACACTGTGGTCTCTGACGCTGATGCAGACGACGACGACGACGATGACGAAGAGGATGACGAGCCAGAGGAAAACAACCGCAAGGAGGTGAATGTGACTTTTTGTTGATGTGCTGCTTGGTTGGCGATTGTGTTCTGTTTCCGACTACTGACTTGTTTGGCCCTTTTTTAAACTAGCTCCTTTGCGACTCGCCCTACACACTTCCACTCGGTTTGAGCATAGCTATATAAATAATTGAGATGGCACCGGGATTCCCCTCCCATCTAGTGCCGTCTCTATTATTTATATATCTATTCTCAAACCAAGTGGAAGTGTGTAGGGCGAGTGCCGATGAGCTAGTATCAAAAGGGTTTTTTTTCTTTTCTCTTAATGTTCATCAACTTATACAGCTCCATCTCACTGAATTTTGTAAAAGTTCATTTTCTTCTGTAATATAATTCAAAAAGTGAAACTTTTATATATTCTCAACTCATTGTGCATAAAGTGAAGTATTTAAAACCTTTTTGTATTAATCTTGATGATTATGGCGTACAGCTCATGGAAATCAAAAAAAATCCTATCAATGAATTAGAAAAATGTCGACCATCTGAAAAGTATATTAATGTATGCAGTCAATACTTGGTCTGGGCTACTTTTGAAGAAACTATTTCATCAATGGGGCGTGGCATGAAGTTTGCAACAGCCGTAAATTAATTTGTATTGTTGAGTCTCATGTCTCACGCCTTTCTCTTGACAATACAACCTAGATTCTCTGGGGTTCAGGTCAGGCCAGTTGGCTGGTCAGTTAAGCACAGTAATACCATGGTCATTACACCAATTGCTAGTAGTTTTGGCTCTGTGGGCAGGTGCCAAATCGAGCTGGAAAGGAAAATTAGCATCTCCATGAAGTTTGTCACCATACTGAAGCACAATGTACTCTAAAAAGATTCCTGTGTTGAAACCGTTGTTAACTTTTCACTGTCAGTGGACCAACACCATGCACATAACATGGCCTAAATCATCACATCACAGATGCAAATTTTCCTTTGCAGCTAGA
This sequence comes from Protomyctophum parallelum, assembly GCF_964188405.1. Classification (NCBI taxonomy): domain Eukaryota; kingdom Metazoa; phylum Chordata; class Actinopteri; order Myctophiformes; family Myctophidae; genus Protomyctophum; species Protomyctophum parallelum. The sequence continues at coordinate 5,816,771 of NC_139710.1, read as the reverse complement.
TTTGGCACCTGCCCACAGAGCCAAAACTACTAGTAACTGGTGTACTGACCATGGTATTACTGTGCTTAACTGACCAGCCAACTGGCCTGACCTGAACCCCACAGAGAATCTAGGTTGAATTGGCAAGAGTAAGGTGTGAGACATGAGACTGAACAATACAAATTAATTTACGGCTGTTATCAAAGCAAACCTGGGCTTCCATAACACCTCAACAGTGCCACAGGCTGATCACCTCCATGCCACGCCCCATTGATGAAATAATTTCTTCAAAAGTAGCCCAGACCAAGTATTAACCTCATACATTAATATACTTTTCAGATTGTCGACATTTCTCGTTTAAAAAAAGCATTTTTGTAGTGGTCTCGTAAAATATTCTAATTAATTGAGATAGGATTTTTTGATTTTCATGAGCTGTACGCTGTAATCATCAAGATTAAAACAAAAAAAGGTTTTAAATGCTTCACTTTATTCACAATGAATGGAGAATATATGAAAGTTTCACTTTTTGAATTATATTACAGAAGAAAATGTACTTTTACATATTCTATTCGGTGAGATGGAGCTTTATAGTGGTTCCGCGGTCTGCATTCATAAAAGTAAAATGTTATTGGTTTGTCACATTGGCACTGAAGAGGTTTTTGTATTTGTTGTAGCTTTGTCATATCAGAGCTTTTGACTGTTTTAGGCCTCCATTCTCATAGATTTGGGATTGATTTTGTTAATTCTTTGTGTAAACAGATCAAACCCAGCCACAAGGTCTCTCCCCTCTCCTGGCACGTGCCCCAAGAAAGGAGGCGGAAGGAAGAGGAAGAGGAGCATGAAGATGAGGAGGAAGATGAGGAAGAAGAGGAGGAGGAGGAAAGAAAGTGCTTCCCAGGCTTCCCTACTAGTCAGAGTTCGCCAGTGACTTCCTCCCTTGCCGTTGCCCGCTGCCCTGCTCCACCCACCCCCGCTCAGGAGCCGTCACGCCCTCCTCCTCCTCCTGCCAATGGAGAGCGTCGGCCGCGGGGCAGACCGCCCAAAAACTGGCCCTGGGGAAAGGTGAAGGACGGACCACGGGTGGGGAGGCCGCCCAAGATCCGGCCTCCAGAGGTGGAGGAAGAGGAGGAGGAGGAGGAAGAGGAAGAGGAGGAGGTGAACCACGATGGGAGTAACACAACGCAGCACTCCTCCACTAGCCCACCGTCCTTATTCTCCCTGGACCGACGGGCTGACTCTGCCTCCAGCGTGCGGCCAGCGGACATGGCAAGACACCCGGCCGTCACGCCTCCACGCCGTGGTCGACCCCCCAGGAAAAAGAGGGTTCCTCCTAAGCCCAGACTGAGAGATGGCCAAGTGGAGGGACTGTCCCAGCTAGCCCTAGGGGCCAGGCTCGGCGAGCAACAGCTTCAGCCTGTCCGAAAGAGCTGCTTCAGTGAGAGCAGTGACGAAGAGGATGAGGAGGATGATGATGATGATGACGATGACGACGATGAGAACGAGGAGAGAAGAGCCTGTTCCCCACCCATCCTCACCAAACCTGCCATGGGGCTAAAATGCAAGGTAAGCAGTCTGATGTACATGCTGGTGGTATTTCAGTTATGTGGTCCAATAACAGAATATATAGGAGAGAATACTGTAGTTAGTGAATGGAAGAACTTATAATAAATTCACCTTACTGCAGAATCAACAAAATCATGTTGTGTATATACGTTTGTGTATATAGGTTTCTCGCATACAAGCTGTGTCTACTGAACATGTTCTCAATTGTTAGGAATGAATACTTGAAAACTTAAACTGCTATTTGAAACTTTGCTGGTTCTGAACTAGTGGCGAGAGCCTGTGTCTCACTTGAAGTACAGCGAGGTGATGAAGACGGAGCAAGAGACGTTACTGTAAAAGAGAATCAATGCTCGGCTGACTTTACCCTTGTTTCCCGCACCACCAGAAGCCCCTGAGGAAGCGTCGGATCCGCCAGCGGAGCCACCCTCACAGCAGTGTGGTAACCGAGACCATCTCCGAGACAACGGAGGTCCTGGACGAACCCTTTGTCGACTCTGATTCGGAGCGGCCCATGCCCCGCCTGGAGGAGGAGACCCCCCTGGGGCTCCACCACCACCCGCTGCGACGCTATCCCCCAGCCCGGTCTGCCATGAGGCTGTCTGATCCGGCACCGAAACGGGGCCGACGCTCTAACCTCACTGAGTCAGAGGACGACGGTGAGTTGAGATATGTTTTGGGATTATTGGAAACTAGAAGATAAAAAATAAAACTGGACAGCAAAAAAATATACAAAAAAAAAAAATGAAGTCTGCACACTGAGACTTTGCAGAGCTCCCAGTCGAGGCTTTATTGATTATTATTGGTTATTGATAACTACACTTAAAACGTTTTTTATTTTTTTCACCCTTCTAGAGCATATTTGCGGTCATACAATCTTTAAGTCTAATTTTAATTGCATCCTGTCAAACGGAAACAACAGCAGGTAGTAACCAAATTAACCAATAATATGACCTTCGTTTTTTAAGATCATCTTTTTATTTGGGTGCGGGCGTCTTTATTGTCATTAGCAAAACTGCCATAGATACTAGGCTAATTAGCACAATTTGCGGACTGTGGATAGCATGCCGTTCAGTACTCCACCTCTGTACTCCGACTGAATATGCCATCCACTCCAACTGAATATGCCATCCACTCCAACTGAATATGCCATCCACTCCAACTGAATATGCCATCCACTCCAACTGAATATGCCATGCACCCAGACAGCCATGTTTCTATTTACTGCTGTGTTCAGATCCGGTCTAGAGCCACAACACACATGCACGGCTTGCACCCACACCATTTCCTTATCCTTTCGAAACTGGTTGTGTAGAAAAGTCCAGAATGAGTTGCCATGCGAGTCAGGAGCTACAAAATAAATACGCAAACATCCAAATATTTGTATTAAAATTCAAATGTCAATGTAACGATCGAACCTCGAGATGTTTTGTGGCGGCTCTAAAAGAAAGGTAAACATTCACTGTGAATGAAGGCATCATCATGTATGAAGGAGGCATCACCAAATGACTTATTTGATGAATGTTTGCTGACGGACACAATTCAGTGAATAATTTTAATTACCTTAAGCCTTAAGTATCTAACTAATATATTTATTCTGGTCAATCTCTTCTCTCTCTGTCAGACCTCACCCCTGTCCTGAAGCCTGTATCCACACTTCCTGCGGCCCCTTCAGAGTCCACTGAGGCCAATCCTGAAGTTCCTGTCAAGAAGAAGAAAGGGTGGCCTAAAGGGAAGAGCCGCAAGCCCCTCCACTGGAAGAAACGGGGTCCAGGCAGGCCGCCGGGCAGCGGCTCCAAACAGCGGGCGGCTGCAGAGATCCAGGCGCAATCCGGAGTCCCCCCGCCCACAAAGATCAAGATGAAACCCGGACGCAAGCCACAGAGCTGGTACCTGCAGAGGGCACAGGAGGAGGCAAAGAGGCAAGAGCAGGAGAGGCAGAGACTCATGGAGATGGAGCAGCTAACGGCTACGCAACCGTCCCAGGTGGAGGACCGAGCTGCAAAGAGAGCCTGCAGAGCCAGCATTGACAACGCCAACAAGTGCAAAGACACTGATGACGAAGACGACTACCTACCCAAGCCTGTGGAGCAGAAGGTTCCCAAGAGACGCGGCAGACCGCCCAAGAACCCCGCACTTCGGCAGCCACCTCCGCCCGCCCCCAAACCCCCTCCTGTTTCTGAGCCTGAGGAGGAAGAGGACGAGACCGAGAGGAGCTGTTGGGGCGACGACAAGCCCAGTCGGCCGCCGTCCCGTCCCCTGCTCTCCCCTTCCTCGTCCTCCACTGTGGCGCCTCGGGGCTCTCAGTCCCAGGATGTAGAAATAGGTGACAGGGAGGAGGAAGAGGATGACGACGAGGGGGAGGAAGAGGAACCTGGAAATGGCAGACGGCCGGTGGCCATGTCAGGATCTGGCAGTCGGCGTAGTGAAGACCATGATGCTGACGACGAGGGAGATGGACACCTGGAGGACAAGAGCATCAGCAGCAGCAGTAGCAGCAGTAAGAAGAGGAAGAGCCAGGACTCGGAGGAAGATGAGGATGAAGATGATGAGGAGGAGGAGGAAGAGCCTGCCTCCCGCGCCAGCTCTCCTCCTGTCAAAGAGGAACCTCAGGGTGGTGAGGCTTTTTTAGACATTCAGGACAGTGCAACCCGCAACTATGTCAGCAAACAGGAGGAGGACGAGGAGGAGGAGGAGGCTGACGAGGAACAGCAGCAGGAGGTGAAGTGCAGGCCCTCATCGGCTGACCCTGAGCAAGAAGAGAGGAGGCGCAGGGAGCAGGAGGAGTCGGCAGCGGCAGCCGCGGCTGTTGAAACGGTAACGGCAATCTCCGTGCCAGCAGAGCCCATGGAAATCCAGCCTCTTCACCCAGAGGACAAGGCAGTCTCACTGCTGATGGAGCCCCAGCACCCCCACCCTCACTCCCACCCTCACCAACAACACCCGGACTTCAAAGAGGAGCTGAGCCATCACCACCCTCACCACGCCCATCACCACCACCACCCCCACCACTCCAATGAGCTGGACCTGGAAACGGTGCAGGCCGTGCAGTCTCTGACCCAGGGCGAGGCCCAGGATGAGGAAGCTGAGCCCCACCCACATCATGGAGCCTACCAGGACTGTGAGGAGACCCTGGCTGCTTGTCGCACACTGCAGAGCTTCAGCCACACGGGGGAGGCAGAGGAGGAGACTCTGGCTCTTGTGGATGAATGTGGGACCTCCCAACACAGCAGCCCCCTGCCCAACCCTCCCATGCCTCCCCTGCCCAACCAGTCGGTACGCTCGGTCAACAGCCCGGGGCTGCCTCCTGGTGTGATGTCGCCGGGGCCAGCAGGAGCACAGAGGGGAGGCACACCTGGCCCAGCAGGGGCACCAGGGGGAGGCGGAGGAGGATACACCCAGATCACCCCGGAACATCCCAGCTCCCTCTCGGCGCCTTCCCAGCAGAACATGGAGACATCCCCAATGATGGACGTGCCATCGGTGTCCGACCACTCCCAGCAAGTTGTGGATAGTGGCTTCAGTGACCTGGGCAGTATTGAGAGCACCACTGAGAACTATGACAACCCCAGCAGCTACGACTCCACCATGGGTGGAGCAGCCAGTGGGGCAGGCAACGGCGGTGGTGGAGGAGGGGGGGGAATGTCAGTGGCCGGTGCAGGTACAGCCGCCTCGGTGACTTCTGCGTCAGCTTCTTCGTCCTCCAGGTCGGCCACACCCTCCTCTTCTTCCTCCCAGGCTAACAGCTGCTCCTTTGTCCCCACACCAGGCCTTGGGTCTTCCTCGGGCCCTGTGGGTTCACAACTCTCCATGGGCAGCTGCAGCCTCATTCAGCAGACTGCACCGGGACCCAACAACGCTGGTTCGGGAGCCAATAATGGAGGTAATGCTGCACAGCCCCCGCCACCCCCATCCAACACCCCTAACTGTGGCATTAAATCTCCCCAGAACTGTGTGGTAATTGAGAGGCCACCCAGCACCAACCAGCAGCAGCAGCAGCAGCAGGCACCACAGAAGAAGGTGCCTCAACAACAACCCCCTCCTCAACAACAACAACAACAGCAGCAGCAGCAGCAGCAACAACAACCTCCCAACCCTCAGCCCCCACCCTCCGCACCGCCACCCCAGCAGCAACAGCAGTCCCTGTCTCAGTGCAGTATGGGTAATGGCTTTTCTTCCACTCCCATGATCATGGAGATCCCAGAAAGTGGAGGCGGAGGAGGAGGCCGAAGCCTGTATGAACGTATGGGTCAAGACTTTGGCACTGGGGGATACCCTCAGCCCTCGGCTACCTTCAGCCTGGCCAAGCTCCAGCAGCTCACCAACACTATCATGGACCCCCACTCCATGCCCTACTCCCACTCTGCATCAGTCACGTCCTATGCCACCAGTGTGTCTCTGTCCAACCCAGGACTGGCTCAACTTGCCCCCTCTCCCCACCCTCCCCTCTCCCAGGGACAGGCCACCATGACCAGCCCTCCCAACCTCAGCTCTGGCTCCATGAACTTGGGGTCGCTGCAGTTGCAGTGTAACATGCCTGGCACCAATATTGGCCTGCCGCCTCCTCCTCACACTCAGCGCTTACAGGGCCAGATGGCCACGGTGAAGGGTCACATATCCATCCGCTCCAAAGCCACACAGCAGCTGGCCCCGGCCCCACACCAGCAGCAGCTGTACGGCCGCAGCTCCGGTGCCGTGGCTATGCAGGGCACGCCGCGCACCCTGGCTGTGCAGCGTGGCATGATGCCCAACCTGATGCCTGCCCCGTCAGCCTACAATTCTATGAATATGACGCCACTCAATGCCATGTCAGCTGGCTACCGCATGCCCCAACCGATGATGAACAGCGGGTACCACGGTAACCCACCCTACATGAACCAGCCAGCCCAGTACCCCATGCAGATGCAAATGGGCATGATGGGAGGACAGGGTTACCCACAGCAGCCTATGCAGCCCAATCACCACGGCAACATGATGTACACGGGCCCCACTCATCACAGCTATGCCGGTGTGCCCAAGCAGTCACCTTACATGAGCAGATGAGCATCTGAAGAACAAACTGCAAAAAAACAACTTCAGCCAGGGGGGCATGGCGGGCCAGCGCTCATACTGAGCTGTATTCTTAAATATTGTACCGTGACTCTCGTTCACCCTCTCTACAGCCGCAGCAGGCACAAGAGACGGGACAGGGAGAGTAAAAAGAGAAAGAGAGAAAGGGTCTTTGGCTTTCTTGTATTTCTATGTTGTCATTTTGTTCCATTCAGTCAGACTCCCCCCCCCCCCCCCCCCCCTCCCCCCAGCCAGTTGTTTTATGGGAGGCAGCTGGCAGAATAGCTTTGTGTTTGCGCACACCGACCTTTAAGCATCCGATGTGAGGCCTATACACTCTGAAACGGTTTTTCAATTAGGCCAACGGTGTGCCTACATCCGCCTGGTGTCCGTGGTTCACGCAACACATGGGAGGAGAGATGAGGAGCAAGAGAAAGAGGGGGAAAAAGACAGACTGTGCGGGAGGGACCTCAAAATGAGGAAAACATTAAAAACGCGGTTAACTGAATATATTCAACCATGCACACAATCTTTTAAATGACATAGGAAGCCTTATCTTAAAAAAAAAGAGACAATGAGACATTGTAGATGGACTGTTTTTGTTTTTTTAAAACAACCTTTTTTTATTTTTTGTTCATTTGTTTCATCAACATTTAGTTGTGATGAAAATACTCCTATACTACGCTCATACACTTGGGTGTCCATACGTACGTGGCATCCATGGAGCAGTGGTTTGCTCTTTCACCAAATAAAACGTCAGCATCTCCCGTCTGCGCTCCGAGAGGGGAGAGGAGCTCACATGGCTGTAGACATAACATGCATAGGAGCAAGGCGTTCGGCCCATGTGAGGAATAAGCCAGTTTCCTGATTTCTGTCTTCCTATTATGGACGCTGCATGTGTCTATCGATGCACAGCTAAATAGAAACAGGAGGCAGGTGAGCAGGGTCATGTTTGATGGATAGTATGTCGCTAAAATAAAAGAAGTAGCAGTTTTTTGTTTGTTTTTGTTTTACAATACGCCGCCGTTCTGAGAAACACTTAGATGTAAATATTCTGGTACTTCCTAATAATCCAGCAGCAGCACACAAATACACACTCTAGCTGTCTCCCTCTGGTGGCCAGCACTTTTAAGTGCTACTTTTCTTTTTATATATATATATCTCACTCCACTGACAAATTCTTTATATATATATATATATATATAATGTCAGCCCTTTAGCAGTTTGGCGGAGGGGGGGGGCTACAGAATGAATTGTGGAAATCCTGCCTTAAGGCAAATCAGTTGCTAATAACAGTAGCTGAACACAACCCCCCTCCCTCCACTCCCCACAAGTGTTGATGACCTAGGACGTCCAGGGGTTCTATTTTTGAATGGCGTTTCTTCTATTCAAACTAAAACTCTGCACTCCCATTGGCTAGTGACAGGGTGAGGGGCTGTTCATCCTTCAGCAGAGGTGTGCCTACTGTACATGCATCTGGTGTATTACTGGCCCCTCCCACAGACATGCCCACACTGAGGGGGTTAGTGTGGTGGTGGGGTCCTGTTTGGTTAAAGGCGATCGATGGGAGGGTTGGAGGAGTTGAACCCAGTTGCTCCATGTTCCAGTATTCAGAGTCAAAACAATTTTTTTTTCTCCTCCTTACAGACCAGATGTTTTCATATTTTATTTGTGTGTATTGATCTGTTCTGTTTTGTTTCTCTATGAATTCTACCTGACTGGGCAGCTTTCTTTTGACACAAGCTGACTCTTTTTCGACTTTAGGAAGAAAATAAAAATATATTGTAGAGAGAAAATGTTTTTTCTATAATATACAATGGAAAAATTCTGACATTGATATTGGTACTGTCATTTTTTTCACTTCTGTTTCAGGAACAAAATCAATACATATTTTTTAGCTCGACTTCTTGGGGTAATAATTATTACTAAGAAATTCAAAATGAAAAAAAATTACCACTCACTTTTAGTGACTTTAAGATGCCTTTAACCTCTCCATTCCATCTCATCTCTAGAGTTTTTCTATCTTTGTGTAGTATATTAATGCTATTTTAAACAAAAAGGAAAAAACGGATATCTAAAGGTCACTTAGTGTTCTTTTCTTTATTTTTTATTTTTTGACTGTGTGTATAGGATGACTTCCTTACATTTAAGAGGCATGTAAAAATGAGCTCAGTATATTTCTGTCTGTTTATATCGCTTCCCTTTTTGTATCCTTTGTAATTGTACATGGTGCGTTGTAAGCTAAGAGAGCGCAAAATAAAAAGAGAGAAGGACCGATGGCCGGGCACGCAGTGAAGGTTGAGTTGCACTCGGCACTGCCTCGACTCTCTACTTTGTCCCTGTATGTATTTCTCATTTATTCGTTTGTTTGTTTTTGTTTCCTTTCTTAGCAAGTACTTTCAAAGAACTCTGTACATTTTAACATAAAACAAAAATAAATTATGTTGAGCCATTTATGTTTCATGGTGGCTTCTTCAGGTCAGATGTGATTCAAGTCTGTTACTGGTCCATTTCTGATCCGCTCAACGAAGATGACACATTTTAAGATGTATCAAATTAATAATTGACAGAAATAATTAAACATGAATTTACCTCTCATCTCAAAATGATGAGCCTAGCTCTTTAGATTTTTTTTTTTTCTGGTGGGACAGATCATCAGTTAATTTAGTTAGTAATTAGTTAATTTCATCCAATCGGTATAGAGAACCTTTCTACTCCAATTGTGAAAAAATAAATTTGAGGTCCTTGACATGAAATGGGGGAAAATCTCATGCACTCATGTTTAATGGTGAACGTTTCGGTCTAGTCAACCTCCTTCAGGCTATATTTTTACAGCCCTTGAGGGCCTTGACATGAAAAGTGGTGATGGATGGATGGTTACCATCTGATCGGTGTCCTTTTGTATCATCTGCAAGATGAAATCTGATACTGGATACAAAATGTCAGACCAACTAATCGTTCGGCCAATCGACAGGCAGTCTAGCGGTGTTTACTGGATACTGTCCAATCACAGCCCAGTCAAGAGCAAAAAATAAAGGTCAAAGACTGACCCACTTCCGCATCGTCGACCAATAGCTCTTTTTAATGGGCGTAATTTCTTCCACTTCCAGTACCTGATTGGTCGTCTCTGTTGTCAAGGTTCCCAACAGGATTTAGTTCCATCTAGACTGGGATCGATTCGCTTTGCAGTTTGCTGATCCGGTTAGGCTCGAAGTGCGGAAACGGTGCGTGCGTGCATGTGTGTGTAAGTGTTCAAATGACCGGATACAGTAAAGGGTTACAGACCGGACCAAAGCACTGAGCAGTAAATGGAAACCGGGCTTTCCACACGTACTGCGGAAAGCCTGGTGACGCGACGTTAGCTCCACCTAACGGGGAAGGAACGACGGCCTCTAATCTTTCATTCAGAAAAGGCGAAAGGCGAGACAAAAACGTAAATTGAGTCTACGGTGAGTAATTGGTATTTTAATAACTAAATACTTTGCGAGCTGTTAAAAGAACTGTAGTGTCGTTGTTGACGATTACTATTTCCCATCATTGGCTGTATCACGGGAGCTTTTCCGCTGTCACAAGACTGAGGGAGGAGGAGGGATTTGAACACAGGATGGATGTTTATATTCTGAGACGATGGCTTCTTATATGGCCTTGTAAGTAATTTAGCTAGGTAGCAGACAGTTAACTAATATTTATTTTCATTGTGTATGCCATGTATGAAGCAGATGGTAGCAATTCACTAGAGACACCCGATAGCTGTGTGCCTGCGTGTCGCATGTTTAATGAATACTCCGGTATCACCTTTCCCTTCCTCCAACCCACAACTTACTTGCTACTAGTTTAATGCTATTACATCGTATATTAGCCCATATGTCTATTTGGAAGGAAAAAAATGGATTGAAAAAGAACGATCTGCCTCCCTTCTCATATGAGCCACCACTAACCATAGTAGAGCTGGAGCATCATGTGAGTGAAGAAGGGACGTCACTTCATCATTCTTTTTTATCTATGATAGCATCTTGGAATGCGTGAGTGCTTAAAAGCCCTTGGCTGATTTTGTACTGTATCCTGGCAAAAGAAAGGGAAAGCCAGTCTGCAAGATACCATAATGTGAGAAACACATCAAATTAATAATGGTTGTGACTTGTGAGTGACGTGTGCACATTGGTACACCGGCGTACACCCTCTGAGAACACCTAAATCTATAAACACGCTTATTTGCCTGCCATGTCTAGAATCTGCTCTTTGCCTTCTCTGCAAAATGCTGTAGTTTTTTAACCTGAAAACAAACTACACAATCAGCCTAGGGTTTCTCAACAATGGGGAATACGCTCTCTGTGTGTGTGTGTGTGTGTGTGTGTGTGTGTGTGTGTGTGTGCGCGCGCGCGCGCGGCTTTATCCTTTTGACGGATATGTACAAACACACTGTATGTTGAGATGCATTTTTTGTCAATAAAAACCCCATTCAATCCACCAATGGGTGTGGTTGCTGTCACACATATGCACAAGAAACTTACCAAGGCATCAAATGTGAAAATCTCCCATTGAAGTGGTTGGCTCAATGAAAGAAAACTATAATAGTCGAGGGGCTACAGGCCCAAAAGCTCAAGGAATAGAGTAGTCTCTGGTGTGTGGTATACAAAAATGGCCATAACATTTCTTTCGCAATGTTTCCGGCAGAGCAGTCCTCTCATTCTGTGGACCTTAATGACCAAATTAATAGAAAAACACAAATAAAAAGTATGGCATGACATTACAGGTCCTCTCATAAACTATAAACTGAATACCTGTCAATTGAGGTCAACACTAGGTTGACTAGGTTGACACCTAGTCAAATTAAGTTCACCAATGTTGGAACTCCAAGCTCTTTTGCTCCCATAGTACGGAACGGTAGGCTGAAGCTTGTGATGTGTGACCATGCCTTTACTACATCATGGCAATGACATTGTCATTTTGTCCACTCAACCCGTGATCTTAAATTACAGTGCGGCTTGACACTGATTCAACACATCTTGTATTGGTCTTCCACTGTCTATCTGTAAAATGTAAAACGTTTCCATGGTGGCTAATGAAATTTATTAATGGCTTCCATCTCTCAGCCTCCAGCCAAAATGATCCACAGCCTGTTCTTGGTCAATGCCTCCGGTGATATCTTCCTGGAGAAACACTGGAAGAGTGTTGTCAGCCGCTCTGTGTGCGACTACTTCTTCGAGGCCCAGGAGCGTGCCACTGAGCCAGAGAACGTGTCGCCGGTGATCTCAACACCGCATCACTACCTCATAAATGTGCTCCGCCACCGTATCTACTTTGTGGCCGTCATTCAGAGTGAAGTCCCACCGCTCTTCGTCATTGAGTTCCTCCACAGGGTTGTCGACACGTTCCAGGTAAATTTACCCTCAAATTCAGTCTTAATTTTTGCCAGGTGAAGTCTGGCCTACAACCTCTGCTGTGGGTTTAGCGACCAAGTTATGATTGGCTGCCCCTAAGCCAATGGTATACTCTGAAACGTTGCCTAAGCCAATGGGAGTCTGCCCTGCCACGCACCGTGGAAGTCTGCACCCACACAGGCACACTGCATGTAATGCTAGCAGCCAACAGCTGCTAATGTTATGAGCTAACTGGACAGCAGGAAAACCAAAACAAAACACAGAGCGCCAGCACTCGCCCAGCAGTCTGCTGTCATCCAGGTGGATGCGTGCACGAGAGAAGCGCGCCCTCAGGCTTCTTACTGGTTTTGAATATTATGTACTATGTAGAATAACATTCTTTAGTTTATACTTATAGTTTCATTGTACAGAATTGTTAGACGGATGTTAGGTAATTAGCTTGCTTACAGTATGATCCTTGTTGACTATTTCTATGTATTTAATAATTTGATGTAGTACCATGTGTTGTTCTTGCTTTACTGCAAGTCTCTCTGGATCAAGAGCGTCTGCTAAAGCCCTAATTGTGAATTGTTTGTTATTAGGACTATTTTGGAGTGTGCACAGAGGCTGCCATTAAGGACAATGTTGTGGTGGTATATGAGCTGCTGGAGGAGATGCTGGATAATGGCTTTCCGTTGGCCACTGAGTCCAACATTCTCAAAGAACTCATCAAACCTCCAACCATCCTCCGCACAATGGTCAACACCATTACAGGTAATGGGAATTGAATTTTTTCCATAAAAGCTGGACTTTCACATATCTGCAGACTTTCTCATATCTTCAGCTGATTTTGGGTCAGATCCTGCCAGTGCCTTCTCCCCAGTGACTTCTCCATTTCCTACTCTGCTGTCTGAATGCGTTTTTACTAGAGCTGGGACTCGATTAAAAAAATTAATCTAATTAATCAGAGGCTTTGCGATTAATTAATCTAGATTAATCGCATTTTAATCGCATATCAATATTCAACCTGAGAACAGCGAGAAACCTTTTTTTTTATGTTTTTTGGTATCCCAGTGAATCAATGAATAGTGACTACAGGATACCACTCATTTTCAATATTTTACTGTCATTAATATACCTGTTGTGGAAATAATAATAAAAGTCACCCCATTCTGTGTTGCCTAGAACTGGAGGTCTGGAAAAAAATTGGTAACAGTAACAAGTACATCTCAGTGACATCACAAAGCTGTACTTACTTCATATTGTTACTGTTTTTTGTCAGACCTCCAGTTCTAGGCAACACAAAATGGGGTGACTTTTTATTATTTCCAGTTTTCAGTACTATAGAAAAGCGCCCAGTGAGAAACGTTCCGCGGTGAAAGAAAAGGTGCGATTAATTTATCTGTAGTTAATCGTGATTCATTTTTCTGTAGTTAATTCATCTAAATTAATCGCAATTAGTCCCGGCCCTAGTTTTTACTGAAGGAGACAACATAGAGGAGGCACAGATGACAAGGTTCTTATGGGGCACATGTATACAGATGCAGACTTCGGGGCCATAGCCATTAAAACCGTAATGTATAAAGATATCATCTGAACAATTGTTCTAACTCAAGTGGATGGTGGAGTCCATACCACAACTATAACAAAGACAACTCAAGTGGATGGTGGAGTCCACACCACAACTATAACAAATACAACGGTGAAGGATATAGTTATTGTTATATTCATAGTGCTTGGGGTGCATGGCGTTTACCCCATCACTAGCCACTGAAACTGTACTGTATCTCTACAGGCCTTATAGTCCAGAATTAATCAAACACATTTCAATGTTTTATTAAGAAAATAAGATTACGAACATATACGTATACATATTACGAATATATATAAGAAAGTAGAGCTATACAATAAAATTAAAAAATAAAATAACGTATAACAATATTTGAAAGCCAGGTAAATATACACAATATAACGTGTATACTGTTTAACTAGTAGAGTAGACAATTAAACAAATGCACCAAACGGTAAACAGTGTCCCCTCTCCCCCCAATTTGTGGACATCAAAATGATGACAGTCATCCCAGATGGGGCATCTGGCCTGTAATAGATTGTGGGAAGTGGCACAAAGAACTAGCCTGGTTAATAAACCAGACTGATTCGGTCTGGTTTATTAACCAGGCTAACAAAGAACAGCCATAGTAGAGTAAACGCATGTTCTTGTTTGTTTGTTTGTTTTACAGGCAGTACAAATGTAGGAGAACAGCTGCCCACAGGCCAGTTGTCAGTGGTGCCATGGCGACGGACGGGTGTGAAATACACCAACAATGAGGCGTACTTTGACGTAGTAGAGGAGATTGACTGCATCATTGATAAGTCAGGTACATTGATTGAATGAATACTTTATTAGTCAGAAATGTAATTGAAAACAAGTTATCGTTCCATGTACACCTGAATAAGTTGACATTATGCAGTCATGCAGATGTGAATATTTTGTGCCTAACTTCTAATAAAGATATTAATGGAAAGAAAAGTACAGTCAGACATTACGGCTAAAAGGGTAACAACAAAGTTCTGGGGACTTGTTTCCATTGTGGCTAATATTACATTACTATTACAGGATACTGTTACTGTTAATAGTATTAGTAGTAGTAGCAGTAACAATAGTAGCAGTAGTAGCAACAATATAAATATTGTTAGCAGCAGTAGAAGTAATTGTAGTTAAAGGAATACTTCACCCCCAAAATGACTATTTTTCTATCAATCCGTGGATAATTCTTGTTTTTGTCACATTCCTTCTCCGTGGATGAAGAAATGCTTAATGAATTAAAGACGATAGGGGTCCAAGATTTAGAACAGCAAAACGGGTTCAACACGAGCTGAGTTCACAAAACCTGAGGTCACGTGTGCTCCTTGTTGCGTGCTGTTTACACTGGAAGTATTTTAAATGGTTAAGTTTGAGTAGAAATTACTGATGATGTAGGATTCAAAAATTCTACATTATTCAGGGCTTGAGGTGAGTAAATAAAAGTCATCTTGGGGTTGAAGTATTCATTTCATATAATGTCTCACATGATTTCCATGCCTCTCCAATGTCAGGCTCCACCATCACAGCAGAGATCCAGGGAGTGATTGATGCTTGTGTTAAGCTGACAGGAATGCCAGACCTCACCCTCTCATTTATGGTGAGTTCAGTGACCTCACCTTCAGTGACCAGAATGTGGCATCAATATACAGGTGTCAGAAATGTGAATAATTTGACTGATTAATTACATTAAAAGTTGTTTATCTAGCATTCTTCCTAATCGGTGTGATTAGGAATGCTAGATATTGAGAATGATGCATTAGTGCGTGTGTGTTCACATTCACATCTGCATGAATGCATATGTCAACTTATTCAGGTGTACAAGACTGAGCTTCTCTTCTTCCCAGCTAAGTCCTGCCCTATGCGGGAGCTAACTATTTCTGTAGACAACGCCCTGGTAACGTCTGTCCCAACAGCCAGGAATCTTGGTGTTGTCCTGGACAGTCAGCTCTCGTTCAAAACCCACATCACAGCTGTCACTCGATCCTGTAGGTTCACACTCTATAACATACGACGAATTAGACTGTTCCTCACCCAGGAATCAGCCCAGCTCCTAATCCAGACAACGGTCTTGTCAACACTCGACTATTGTAACTCCCTCCTTACTGGCCTACCAGCATGTGCACTTAAGCCTCTCCAGCTGATCCAAAATACCGCAGCTCGCTTGGTCTTCAACCAGCCAAAATTCTCACATGTCTCCCCCCTGCTCCGCTCCCTCCACTGGCTCCCGGTCGCTGCCCGCACAGAATACAAAACTCTGATGCTGGCATTCAAAGCAACCAAAGGTATGGCTCCCCCATATCTTGCAAGTATGATCGAACCCTACAAACCCTCCCGCGCACTCAGATCAGCCAACGCAGGGAAGCTGGAAGTACCCTCACTAAAAACGCCGGGACAACGCTCCACACGTCCCAAAGTCTTCTCCCTTCTGGCTCCAAAACTGTGGAATGCACTTCCCATTGCAGTCAGAACTGCAGCATCACTCCCAATCTTCCGCCGTAGTCTGAAAACCCACCTTTTCAGACTCCATCATTGATACAGACTTATAGCATGTTATGTAGACGGCACTATAATTGCATTGTATGTAGTCATAGTACATATGTATAGCATAGTAGTATAGATGTATAGTTTATATGTATAGCTTAATTATATAGATATTCCACTGTTACTTTCTTAGCTTACGCATGTTTCTTGATGAATGTTTTTATGTGATGTATTCCCATGCTTTTTTGTTCTTGCTTAATGTAAGTCGCTCTGGATTAAGAGCGTCTGCTAAATGCCTAAATTGTAAATTGAAAATTGTGTGTGTGTGTTAATCATGTAATATATCAACCCTTCCTCTTACGCCCATTATGATCTATTCCTTTCATCTCCCAGAATCCTCGACTGCTGGATGATGTCAGTTTCCACCCCTGTGTACGGTTCAAGCGTTGGGAGTCAGAGAGGATCCTGTCCTTCATCCCTCCTGATGGAAACTTCAGGCTGCTGTCCTATCACGTCAGCTCACAGAAGTGAGTCTGTTAACTCCTTTTTTGTCGATATGGTGTGGTCAGCACCTACAGTAGCCTACCACTCGTACAGTCCACACACCTTCTTACACAAACTGCCATCATTCTGTCCCCTCCCTTGTTGCCTTTATGCCGTCTCCACCCATGTGTGTACTGTGTATTACATTGTGCCTGGAGCATCACCGGTAGTTACAACAGCACCACTAAACAAAATGAAGCACACACTCAACATAATGTACACTAGTAATACGCGGCCAATATTGAGGAGAATGAGACTAGACACTGCCAAAGACACCAAGAGCTGCCAGCCAAATTAGTGCTGTGGGAACTAACACACATTAACATAAGCGGATGTACTCAAGAAAGATGCTGGAGCGCAAATCACCAACGAGCTGGCCAGATGTATGGAGAAACGAGATGACTTGAAGCAACGATGGAGGGCTCGTCTGAGGACGACCTAGAGAGAGAATATGTGCCCGTTAGCCCAATTGTAAATTGGTTGCTATGTAGTTTTATAGTGAACTTTTCAGTCCAGGACAGAGGTCACTGGTGGATGATGTATGTAGCAGTAGCGCCTAGCCAATGGCGCCAAGGGCAGCACGGGCTCCCCCACTTTAGGGTGGGCCAGTTGCCCACCTCCCCCAGATCTCCTCCTCCCGGCCTACCCACCACCCAGGACGACAAAGACTCAACTCACACGCATGTAATGTCACATAGTTATTACGGGTTCGATCCCGGGCACTGCGCCAAGTACTGGAAGGATGGTATGTGTTGCACTCCACCTCAGCAATCCATCTCCCAGAGGTCTAGCGCATTGAAAGTAGGGATAGACTCCTGCACCTTGGCTGATACCGACAATAAGCCTCTCTGACTTACTACTACTTATTTATTACATTACTATATTCCACTTTTAAAATGATTCTCACATAAATGCATCGCGAAGAAACAAATATCTGAAGGGTTTGTTTCTGCGCAACCACATATATCCTGCTCAGTGGGGTTGTTCCATTTGAACTGGGGGCGGGCCGCCCCCTCCGCAGTGAGTCTCAGTCACACACACAAGAAAGTGGATAATGGATTTCAGTTCGTAATGGGAAAGACTGATCAGATGCATTGTGAAAGTAAGAACGAAACGTTTGAAAACCTAACCACACTTTCTTTACCACCTAACATGAATTGACTTATCCCCTGACTGACTGATTCATATTCAGATCTTAGTTGGAAAAACAACTGCCATAAGTCATCATGTTAGGGATAACTGCATCAGGGATATAAACACACACAGTTAAAAGTTAAAACACGGAAATACAAAAACGCATGTTAAATTGGGAAAATCGAAACGTGCTGTCCAAGACTGTCATATATTATTAAGAACGATGACTATCTTGATCTAAGACTAGTAATTTATACTAGTTCTCATGGCTTTAGGCTTACAATAGTAGGCTATGATTGAGTTCCCATCACCAACGCAAGCCTATAGGAGCCAGAGCTTTCAATCTCCAAATTACAACTAATTAAGAATTCGGGAACGTTATCAACTTTATTTGGTCGTTGGGGCAACTGACATGGTGAGTGAGTAGCCTAATCTTCATGCACATAATTAACTGACCAACATGCCAATGTTATAATCATTATAGCTTTAGATATGGCTGCAGCCTGTCATTGGTTGCTTTTACAGTATGTGCGATGTTGTGATTTGATGACGTGTGCCTCATAGGCCACTGCAGGTAGCTGTCTGTGCATCTGTAGTATGCTTTTCTATAATTTCTCAAATTATTTAAATTTATGACATGAATGTACAGTAGCCTATCAATGCTTGTAAGCCCCACAGTTAACCATGTGGGAATGTTAATTATTTGTAAGTGAATTTATCATTTTAGCACCCGAAGGCACGCAAATATAATGTATAGATATAGACTATGGCTGCATATGGGATCTGGATATGCATTATGCAACTTATTAACAACTTATTTTGTGAAGCAATGGTTTAACTGCAACTTGTAGTTACAAAACAAATGTTGAGTTATGAACAAAACTAGGGGTTACGTATGTAACCAAAGTTTTATAACGGCGAGCAAGGCTGCTCACTTATGGGAGTTTGCGCCCCCTGGCGTAAACACAGAAGCATTTATATAAACTCACAGACAATTTGGCTGGGACTTTAAGACGTCAGGACGTTGAGACCCCGCCCGCCGGTGCACTAGTATAACAGTGCGTCAACGCCCCTTCGTCTTCATTCGATAACAATTGTTCTCTTCTCAAGCAACAAGAAGGGAATCTTAGTGAGCAGCCTTGCTCGCTGTTATAGAACTTTGGTTACATACGTAACCCCTAGTTCTAATAATCAGCTTAGCAAGGCTGCTCACTCATGGGAGACTTCATTAACTCCCTTATTGTCATCGCGAAGTCTGGAACCCTAGGGCCCGTACCTTTATCTGTGAGCAAAGGACCACAGCACGTCCCTCAACAGGACTACTGCACCCCATTGGGAAGGCCAATCAGACCTAAGTCTGCCATATGTGCCTAAGAGGGGCCGATAGAACAACTGTCTTAACGCCCTGGAGAAAACCAACGTCCCCCGTGGGGAACTAAGTCTCTCCACTAACTGGAGGCCACGCCCAGGACCGCATGCGCCACTGGCGCCGCTGTCACATCCAGTCTATAGAAGGTGGCAAAGGTGGAAGACGATGCCCAACTTGCAGCGGAACAAACATCCTGAACAGAGACCCCCCTACAGAGGGCCCAGGACGATGCCATACCCCTCGTGGAATGTGCCTTCAACCCTACGGGAGGCACCATATTCCTGCCAGAGTAGGCCCGCTCTATAGCCTCCACGATCCACTGGGAAAGCCTAATCTTTGAGATAGGCAGTCCCACAGTCTTGGGATCCCAGGAGACAAACAGTTGTGTAGTCTTCCTCGTCGCCTCAGTCCTGTCCAAATACAACCTCAATGCCCTCACCGGACAGAGGTTATGCCTCCTCCTATCCTCCTCAGAGGCAAAGGGGGGCGGACAGAGTCCATCGGAACTGGGGTAGCTAGGCGGTTCTTAGGTAAAAATGCCGGATTGGTCTTCATGACCACCCTTGCATCCCCATTGAACCTCATGCATTCCGCACTTGTGGACAAAGCATGGATATCACTGACCCTTTTAGCGGTCACCAAAGCTAATAATAACGCTGTCTTCAGCGACAATAGCTTCATACTCAACTCCTCCAAGGGCTCAAACGGTGGCTGGGACAGAGAGTCCAAAACCAAAGCAAGATCCCACGAGGGGACCAGAGACTTGGTCACCGGATGAAGGTGGCTAGCCCCCTTCATGAACTGGCGGCCCACCGTCTTGTCCTCAAACCCGATGTGGCAGGCTGAGATAGCAGCCAGATACACTTAGACAGTACTAAAGGCTCTGCCTTTGTCCAAGAGGTCCTGGAGGAACGACAGAACGACCCTCACTGGTGCTTGAAATGGCACAACTTGAGCTGGTGAACACCAGTCTTCAAACAACCGCCACCTCATATCATAAGCATCCCTGGTCGACTGCGCCCTCGCACACTGAATAGTGTCGATGACGCTCTGGGGAAGACCCTCCGCTCCAAGATTCAACCTCTCACGGGCCAGGCCCAGAGGTCTAGATCTTCCGGCCCTGGGTGGAATATCTCCCCTCCCGCCTGGGTCAATAGGTCCCTGCGCAACGGAAGCTGCCAGGGCCGACTGTACAAGAGAGGGACTATGTCTGACCTCCAAGAGCCCCACCCTGGGGCCACTAAGATCACTGACAGGCGCCGTGTCCTCACCCTCTCCAGTGTGGGAAGGATGA
Organism: Protomyctophum parallelum; assembly: GCF_964188405.1. Lineage (NCBI taxonomy): Eukaryota > Metazoa > Chordata > Actinopteri > Myctophiformes > Myctophidae > Protomyctophum > Protomyctophum parallelum. The sequence continues at coordinate 5,796,417 of NC_139710.1, read as the reverse complement.
GAGACAACGGGGGAAACGCGTAAAGTAGGCCCTGGGGCCAACGGTGCGCCAAGGCATCCAAAACTAGCGGAGCCGTCCCTGCTATGGAGAAGAACAGAGGACACTTGCTGTTCTCTTCCGACGCAAACAGATCCACTCGTGGCTCGCCGAACCTCTCCCACATCTGCCTGGCCACTGTTTTGTGCAGTGACCAAGCCGCATAGAGGTATCGGCCCCTGGACAACAGATCCGCTCCCGTGTTCTGGAGTCTGGAGGATGCTGAGTCCCGAGATGAGGACTCCCCGGAGTTCATCTCAGCGTCGTCAGACATCTTATAATGCTAAGATGCACGTGGAAGCAATAAACAAGGCAAGAGGGGGGCCGACTCAGTAGGCAGCCACGTTTAAGTGGAAGCTAGGACAGAGCTATCACTAACTCTGTTCCGACTTGCCGTGGAAGTACTCGAAATCGTGAGATTTCCACTAAAGAGGAGAGGCTGGTCTGATTTCGATTTGAGATTCAAACCAGCAAGTCGCAAAGCCTTCTGCGAAGCGGAAGGATATGGAACAGAGTTAAGCTATCACTAGCTGCTGTGAAAGACTGTCACTTTTCTTGCAATGCCAAGATGCACGTGGAAGCCACAAACAAGACTCACTGTTTAATAGAACTATAGTTGCATCAGTAACTCCCAGTTTTAATAAGCAGTTTCACAAGGTTGTTCACTTGTGGGGAGCCGAGTTGGTAGCCAGCCACGTTTAAGTGGAGGCTAGGACAGAGCTATCGCTAGCTGCTGTGAAAGACCGTCACTTTTTCTTGTAATGCCAAGATACACGTGGACAAACAAGCTACAAACGAGGCTCGCTGGTTATAGAACTCCGGTTACACCAGTAACCTCCAATTCTAATAAGCAGTTTCACAAGACTGCACGCCTGTGGGGAGCCGAGTTGGTAGGTAGTCACGTTAAAGTGAGGGCTAGGACAGAGCTATTGCTGGCTGCTGTGAAAGACCGTCACTTCATGTGGAAACTTAAAACAGGGCTATCGCCAGCCACTGTAGAAGACGCCACGTGTGTGTGGAAGCTGAGAATAGGGCTATCGCTAGCCGTTATCAAAGACCGTCACACAACGTGGAAGCTAAACAGTATTATTACTAGATGCTGCTCAGGTTACCACGCCGTCGAGGGTTTAGAAAGACCGCGGGACGTGTGTGTGTCGGCTAGAGCGGGCTATCACTAGCCACCGCTAACGCCGCCACACGTGTGGAAGCTAACAAAGGGTTGTGCACCATTCGAGCGTCACACGTTCGAGACCTTGAGGCCAACGAAAGTTCGTGTGGAAGCAAAAACGGGCTGTTGCTAGCCTACAGACCGTCACACAGGTAATTTATTAGAAGCTAGCTAGGGCCGCCAGGCCGCTACACAAGCTAAATTACCCACTAAGTTAGTATTAACCTAGAAAGAAAGCGGACTCACCGTCTTTCTTCTTCTAGATGCCTCTGGGAAAAGTAGTTTCCGCGGTACCGAGAAGCCTTCTCGTCCTTTGTGGAAATAAATCAGATACTAATCCGTAAGGGAGACTTCGCTGCGCTGTGTTACACATGAGAAGAAACAAATGAATGAAGACGAAGGGGCGTTGACGCACTGTTATACTAGTGCACCGGCGGACGGGGTCTCAACGTCCTGACGTCTTAAAGTCCCAGCCAAATTGTCTGTGAGTTTATATAAATGCTTCTGTGTTTACGCCAGGAGGCGCAAACTCCCATAAGTGAGCAGCCTTGCTAAGCTGATTATTAGAACTGATGGCTGGAGGCGGTCAACATGGCCCACATGAAATTGCGCAAAGACGCCCAACTTAATATTTTGAGGGTAAAGAGTGCTCCACCACTCATAGACAAAGTTACATCCGTGTAAATGAGGGTAAAGAGTCTCTTTGTGCTCCACCACTCATAGACAAAGTCTGTAAATGTATAGATCCTCTGACTGCTGCTGCCAGATTCACAGTGAACCACCAGACTTCATGTCACAGTTAGTTAAACATATTAAAACAGATGAACTTGCCTGACCTGCCCATGTTTCTTTCTCTCACTCTTATGTCATGTGTGCCTAGAGACACATACAGTACGCACACACACGCTTTCTCACAGGTGCAGTTTTATAATGGTTTTCTTGGCAGTGGACTCCTTCTTACTTGAGAAAAAGTGATGCCAATTGTTTTACTTCAAATAATTGTATATGCCTATATTTGCAGTTTATCACAGAGTTACAGCCACAGTGCAAGGGTTCATAGTTACATAACAATATCAAGCAACATATTCCAGTCCATGCATTAATAATGTTCATCATGTTTTTGTTTTTTTTAAAGATATTTTTTGCGGCTTACGCCTTTTTATTGGTTTTTTGAAGGGACAGACAGTAGGCTGACAGGAAACGGGAGATAGATGGGGGAAGACATGCAGTAAAGGCTGTGTCGGGCTTGGGAGTCGAACCCGCGGCACACTGCGACTGGATTACCAGTCGGGTGCCCAGACGGTTACGCCACCGCCTGGGCCTGTTCATCATGTTTAATGCAATCAGATAGGACTTTTCTGTTTGGATGCATGGGCTGTCAAGGCCAGAAAGTAGTTTTTTCCCACTCAGTAGGCATTCCCGCATAACTTCCGGGTTTGATGATGTCACGCGCATACCCTAATTAATTTTGAGGGTAAAGAGTGCTCCACCACTCATAGACAAAGTTACATCCGTGTAAATGAGGGTAAAGAGTCTCTTTGTGCTCCACCACTCATAGACAAAGTCTGTAAATGTATAGATCCTCTGACTGCTGCTGCCAGATTCACAGTGAACCACCAGACTTCATGTCACAGTTAGTTAAACATATTAAAACAGATGAACTTGCCTGACCTGCCCATGTTTCTTTCTCTCACTCTTATGTCATGTGTGCCTAGAGACACATACAGTACGCACACACACGCTTTCTCACAGGTGCAGTTTTATAATGGTTTTCTTGGCAGTGGACTCCTTCTTACTTGAGAAAAAGTGATGCCAATTGTTTTACTTCAAATAATTGTATATGCCTATATTTGCAGTTTATCACAGAGTTACAGCCACAGTGCAAGGGTTCATAGTTACATAACAATATCAAGCAACATATTCCAGTCCATGCATTAATAATGTTCATCATGTTTTTGTTTTTTTTTAAGATATTTTTTGCGGCTTACGCCTTTTTATTGGTTTTTTGAAGGGACAGACAGTAGGCTGACAGGAAACGGGAGATAGATGGGGGAAGACATGCAGTAAAGGCTGTGTCGGGCTCGGGAGTCGAACCCGCGGCACACTGCGACTGGATTACCAGTCGGGTGCCCAGACGGTTACGCCACCGCCTGGGCCTGTTCATCATGTTTAATGCAATCAGATAGGACTTTTCTGTTTGGATGCATGGGCTGTCAAGGCCAGAAAGTAGTTTTTTCCCACTCAGTAGGCATTCCCGCATAACTTCCGGGTTTGATGATGTCACGCGCATACCCTAATTAATTTTTTTGCCATCGCATTTTTTCGCCATCGCATTTTTTCCGTCATCGCATTTTTATCGTCATCGCATTTTTTTCATCATCGCATTTTTTTCATCATCGCAGTTTTTTCATCATCGCAATTTTTATCGCAATTTTTCCGCAACTTTGCAATTCACCCTTTGTCGCCATCGCATTTTTTTCGCCATCGCATTTTTTTCGCCATCGCATTTTCTTTCGTCATCGCAATTTTTCCGCCATCGCATTTTTTTCGCCATCGCATTTTTTTCGTCATCGCATTTTTTTCGTCATCGCATTTTTTTCGCCATCGCATTTTTTTCATCATCGCATTTTTTTCATCATCACAATTTTTCGCAATTTTTTTGCAACTTTTCAATTCACCCTTTGTCACCATTTGTCCCATTTATGATATATTTTCTCTATTATTGGTTATTTTTGCATTCAGTTTGTATTGGCGGTGGGGAGGGGGGGGCGGGGCATGGCCAAAGCATTTCCGGGGGTCCCCAGCCAAAAACGTTGAGAACCCCTGTTCTAGACAGCTTGTGGCCGTACACTGTGTTTTACATGTATTGTACCAGTCCTCCAATATAGAGTAGATGTTTCTTTACTTGCCATCAGACCTTGGTAAAGAGCTGAGATTATTCTACCCTTTTTTTAATAAGCATGAACCATAATCCTAATAACCTTATTCATTGAGTCAGGGTTTTATTTTATTTTTATCTATTTTTCATAATAATCTCTCATTTGCAAGTATAAAAAAAAACCTCTCCCCCTTCTCTATCACCGTACATACTGCCTAATACCCTTCCATGTTGCCCATCGTTTATATCCTTGGTCATATATTCCCGGTTTGAAACGTGGACCATATGCCAGAATGTTTGTATTTTTTAACTATTGTATTCCATATTTCAGAAAGATCTTTCTCCAATTTATAGCTCCTTGTCTGCCAACAAATGTTGTATCTGGCATCCTTCAAATTCCATTTCAATTTCCTTCCATTTCGCAGCACCATAGGTTCAATTTGACATTGTAATTCTATCAATCACAATTAATTTCAGTGAAAATATAAAGGAAATGTATTTGACAGAAGATGAAGGTAACCATTTTTTATATTTTTAAAATTTTAATGATTATAATAATATACCACAACTTCTTTGTCGCCCAGTCTCGTGGCCATCCCAGTTTACGTTAAACACAACATCACCTTCCGTGAGGGAAGCTCCCAGGGCCGCTTTGACCTGACGCTGGGCCCCAAGCAGACCATGGGCAAGGCAGTGGAGTCTGTGTTGGTCAGCAGCCAGCTGCCCCGTGGGGTCCTCAACACCAACCTCAACGCCACCCAGGGAACATTCACCTTTGACCCAGTTACCAAGGTAGTCATGATGGAGCATGGGTGTCTGTATGTTGCGTGCGTGCGAGTCCTAAGAAAACAAATATGTAGTACTAATCAAAACATTTTGGCTATTGCTCGAATCCCGGCTCCTCCTGTCCACATGTCGAAGTGTCCTTCGGCAAGACACTCCAATGCCTCCAATGAGTTGGTCAGTGTTAGCTTGCCACCATTGGTGTGTGAATGTGGGAAGTGAGGACGCTGGCGTAGACTGTTCGCCGCTTCACCTCCCAATGTATGACCATTGTAAAGAGCTTTGAGCACTTGGAAAAGTGCTATAAAAATGCAATTCATTATTATTATTATTATTATTGGCTTAGAATTGCGTGATTATTTCCTGGAACGGTACACCCGTCCCAACACTGCCCCTAAGTACCACCAGCAGGGCTTTTAGATTCTTAGTCTTATTGCACTCAACTGAGGATTTTGCTGTGAACCGTCAGTACATCATGCTACCAGGAGTCTGGTGGCAATTTTGCAATCTGTTTTGCGGTTGGGGTTTGAAATGGACACCAAAGAATGTTTTGTGTTTTGCACAGTTGTTGACGTGGGATGTTGGGAAGATTAACCCTCAGAAGCTGCCCAGCCTGAAGGGCACCATGAGTCTGCAGGCTGGAGCTTCCAAACCAGACGAGAATCCCAGCATCAACATTCAGTTCAAAATACAGCAGATGGCCCTCTCAGGTACACACACACACACACACACACACACACACACACACACACACGCTTTATTTTGTTTGTATGTTAAACTAATTGACCCCAGCCCTGACACACACATGTACACACAAGCACAATTACACTTGCCATCAGCTCATTGCAGTCTCAACTGACACCACCTAACAAAGTGACACATCTTCCACTAGATGGTGCCAGCTCCAACAAAGACTGCGCCTGTGAACATAACAGAGTTACATCAAAATCTGTCTTGGGAAATGAAACTTTTTTGTGTCTCTCTTTCTTTTAACAGGCCTGAAGGTGAATCGGTTGGATATGTATGGAGAGAAGTACAAACCTTTTAAGGGCATCAAGTACATGACCAAGGCTGGCAAGTTCCAGGTCAGGACATAGAGTGTCATTGCTCTGTGGCTGTCAGACTACTACTACTACTTGACAGAAGGGAGTGCCTTGATGGGGGGGAAGCAGAAGAGAAAGCAGGACGCAATGGTACATTCCCAATGTACACAATTCAGGATTTGTGCACACACACACATAACTTATCTGTTATGAATGGAGTCACATATTAAACCTAATAATATTAAAGTCAAAGTCAAATATACAGTTGCAATATTACTTTGCTTCTGTTTTGAAAATTTGAGGCAAGTTTGATTCGAACCTGATCCAAACAAAAATGTCCGTCCAAAGTGGTCCATATTTTTCAATAATATTTTTTAACCCGACCCAAATCTGGACAACATTTATTCCCTGCCAGTTATTGATTAATTATTTCGCCCCTGCCAATTTCCATTCTGAGCTTTTTACTTAAGGCCAAGATTACCCAAGGTCTTGAACCGGAAGTAAAAGCCCTCTATGTTAAGTCTCTCTCTGTCTTTTTTTTTTTATTCACCCGAAAAAACCATTTTGTAACCGTGATCAGCAACGTTTTAGTTATCGGCCGTGAATAAAGCTGGTTTTGATTAGAATCGGAATCTGGGAATAGAATCTGAGATAAAACATTTAAAATAATCGAAACAAATGCAAATGGACAGGTGCAGCCATCTTGGATCCCAGGTCATTGCCTGTTTACTGATCGCATAGCAATCCAGAGCTAATCATATAGCATACGACTGGGACCAAACTTAATCAATATAAAACATGAATTGACGGAATATTCCGCCAATGGTAAACAACGGTGGATTTCAATCGATGGAGATCTCCGTCAATGGCAGGAAAAAGTCATGCTTACCCAATCAGAGCCCTTTGGGTTGTGAATGGTCTAGTCCAATTTTAATTTCAAGTTCTAAAACAAATAAGGAAGGCCATTTTCTCATAGTGTACTGTGTTCATTTTTATTGTAAGTGCTGTAAGTGACCTTTCTTAAACTTTCCTGTGGTCTTATGTTTCCCATTTGAGTTGTGATCTGACAGATGTGTGCTGGTGACTATTTCTTCCCGTCATCATAATAATAATAATAATAAAGTTGACGGTTCGCTACATTTCATGTCCAGAATACAATTGCACAATTGCAGTGCAAAGTGTAAAGAAGTCCCCTTTTTTTGAAGGAATGTACGATAAAAGAAAACTGGTGTCTTGTATTGGGCTAATACTAGGTCAGAATATCAGTAACACAAGGTTTTCCTGATAACATCTGTTGCCAAATAAAAGCAAAGCAACTAGATTTTCGGCCTTTTTTAGACTCGGGAGGAAGTTAATGGACAAATAGTTTGGATTGCACTTGTTTTTGTTCAGTGACCTCAAACTATGAGAACCTGTAGTGTTGGCTAAATGTGGATTGTGTCACTATTCAGTGCTCTAAACTGGTAATGGCAGTCATGCAATTAAAAGAAAGTTTGACAATGTCAGTTTTTCTTGCAAATTCCTACATTTCTTTACAACAATCCTAGTTTGACATTTTAGAGTAACTACTGTCTTCTCATTGGAGGGGATTACTAAGGCCGGGGCTCCACTGAGTGCATGTTGCGTTTGGACGGTGTACAAAAATGTAACCCGGGTGAATGGGTGACGCCGTCCAGACGCCGTCCAAACGCAACCGTTGGCAGTGGAGCACCCATTAAAAAGGGAACATTCCCTGCATTGACGATGATGTGGCGCTGACGGACGCCCAATGGCTGCAGTGGAGCTTCGGCGTAACTCCTGGCCTTCCAACTCCTATGTCTTTCAGTTTTTGTACAATTCCTCTCTTTTTGATTTTGTTTAATTTCTATTACTCCTTTGTTTATTTCCAACATTCCCTTTTATTGTTTGGCACCAGGCCAATGGAGACGGCAGCCCTGAAGTGAAATTCCAGACTTGAGTTGTTTGAAAAGTACACTCATGTCATTTGCCAACCAGTGGACCCAAAATGGGTTGGGAGATCTGACAGGGTTGTGTTTTTTCTTTTCTTTTGCTAATCTTATCAAAACTACTGAAGTTGTATCTCCACTACTGTTTTCTCATTTCTTGTAAGAGTTTAATTATGTCGTTATCTGTTTTATTCATCTCACTAACTGAAATGGTTATTTATTTGAAGTGACAATTGATAACTGAAATGTGATCTGACTGCTGAAGAACCACACCTTGAATGCTGGGCAGCCCAGGGCTGTGGCTTGGACTACTGAACAGTTTTATGTTGCTTTCAGTCTGATGTATTTACATGCACAATATATTCTAGACACTTTTATCAACATGGCAATGAAATACACTTGTTCATGGTTTCACTCTTAATAAAACTATTTAACTATGAAACAATACTTGGAATAACAATTGAATACTCTATGAAATCATACTGTATGTTTATACTGACTATCCTCAAATAGGTAAGGTCCCTGTTAGAGCCAAGTGTTGTGTTCCATTGTCTTGGGGCAAGACACTGACTTCCACCTGTGCACTCAGTCACAGCAGAAGAGTCACCTTAATGGCTAAAGTAATAGAATATCAATGTGCATGTAAATGCACTGACTAATTACATCATATGGTGTAACGGCAATGTAACCTGTTAAATTTAAGGCAGGTATTTTTTTGTTTAGAGCTTTTTGTTTGAGTGTTGTCCCAAAGGTTTTACAATAGGAATAAAGGAAAAAAAACAAGATCTGAAGTGTTATATCTGAGTGGTGATAAAGTTAATTTATGGAAATTCATTGACTATTTTTGTATCGTTTATTCCAGTATTTGGAGTTCAGTGTCAGGCTTGCCCAAATATTGAGTCTAGGCCAGTAAGTCTGACGTTGTATACTGTATATTGATGGCATCAGTGGATTCAATAGATTTCTGGGTGATCCTCTTATCTAACCGTCTTCCCACTTGGCGCATCACGACCTCAGGTCCTCATGCATCCAGAGTTCGAAGACTTGCCGCACCCACGCCATGCTACTCATATGCACCCATGCCATGCTACTCATATGCACCCATGCCATGCTACTCATATGCACCCATGCCATGCTACTCATATGCACCCACGCCATGCTACTCATACTCATACACTTTATGAATCTGCATACCCTCTATACAGACAACTCCCCATGGCATACTGGGAAGACTTCCACTCCCAGCATGGGATGCTACAATATTTACTTCCACTAAGTGGCTCTGGCCTCCCCACATAAAAGCACACATTCTGAACATAATATATGAGGAATGATATACAGGAAGAACTGATTGCTCTCTTGGCTGAACAGTATAGTGAGTACTGAGCTTTTTACAGTCTATGGTACTGAGTAGTGACTTTACCACTCTACTTACTAGACAGTAGTGATGTCATCATGGAGCTGCTCTGTAGAGGATTTTATTTTAATTTTTTAGGTTCATTTTCTATAAGATCTGTAAGCCCAACATTGAATTAAACCTCATTTGCGATCTCAAACCAAAATATATATTTGTATTTGAAGAACGAATTGCATTGTGGCATTCCCATGTGGTGCTATGGATGGCATTGGCAACATTCTAGGCCGCTTTTGAGGAAGAGGTTGTGAGCAGTGTGGTCAAACTTTCAAACTGAATCTAAAACTGGGAGCATTTAACCCCTTGTTCCAGTGTTGAAACTCCACTCCGTAATTTGGTGATCACTTTAACCTCTCAGTCTCCGCACTGCAGCCTGCTACAACGTTTTTTCTCTCTGGTTTGTTTCCCTCACTCCTACTATACTAGTCATCTCTTCGACTTTCTTAACTCGTAGAGAAATAGTTTAAGTGGAGTTGCGAAAAGTTTTTCTTGTTTATGTTAATTGCACTTAGAATTATTATGCCTATATCACTAGTAATTGTATTTTAGCACTTAACGTTTTTTGGTTTATAACCTTTTATTAGTAGCCTACACTTTATAGTACGAATGTTTCTTTGTTTTTTCTGAATATTGTAACTTTCTTTTTGGTCTTCTTGCATTGGGCTTTGGCCAGGAGCCTACACGATTCTAATCAATCTGAAGTGAAGAGGAACATCACGGCATTTAAAGACCCATCACGCGTGGTATGTTGTTGCTTAATCCTTGATCTATCTCGTAGGCCAATTCTTTTTTTTTCCATTTATGCAAGTGAGGTGATTAGAACTGAGGTGATTAGAGGGTTAGGAAATCAATAATAGGTTAGCCTGTAGCCCAATGCTGGCTGAATGTGTATTCGTTCGAACCAGTGAAAGTGCCGAGTTTCTCACTAAGTCAATTAGTCAAATGACCTCACACACTTAGTAGCCTAATAGATTTGTTTTGTTTAACACCGCATGCTGACCACCGTGGAGAGATAAGGAAGCTAATTATCTTCATGTAAATCTAATCCCATGTAGCCACTATATGTGTCTCTTTCTCAGCCGGTCCTTTGATGATCATGCACGGGCCGGCTCCCCGGAGTGACTGTTTAGAAAAACCCGGGGGTTGTTTGTTTGTTTTTCTCTACTTCCGACGCCGTTAAAACGGACACGCATAATATGTCGACACGACAGGCAGGCTACAAAACGATAGGGCTGCTCAGTGCTGACATGGTTTTCTGTTGCATCATGACGGAGTGCTTTCAAGTTGCCGCATGTTAAAGTGCCTGCTGCTGCGAATGAAGGGGAAAACTGCTGAATAAGCCATGTGCTTATGGGAAGTTGATAGAGCGCGTGCTACTGGGTGGCATATGGCTTCATTCCAAGCCGGTGCCTTTCTGGAATCTTTCTGCATAAAAAAAAGAATTGTAGGCTAAGCTTTATTTTATTATGCATTTCACATTTCAAATCTAGGCGGTTGGAACCTTAAGGTGGCACACTGACTGGACGCGTTCTTCGGAAAACCGATGGAGAAACGCCGCTAAAAATCCGAAAAACGCGGCCGGTGTGCAACCACCTTAGTATATCATGGACATTCGCATTTAGTGCGAATGGAATTAGTAATCAGCAGGAACCAATAGAAAGCCGTAACTGCATATTTGGCAACATATTGATTTATATTTGTCTCAAAGGTCAGATTAACCTTCATGATTTTGGGGGATAAACAATTAGTCCATGCATGTATATAGATAGGCCCAATAGCCTACAATTTGTGCAATATTATGCTATAGGTCTACTTTAAAATATAGCCTATCTCTCTCAGGCATGTGTGTAGGCTACTCATATCTCAAGTAAAACTATAGGCTACCGGAGGTAGGCTGCTTTCAGCTTCAACCTGAGTGGTCATGCTCGATGTCTACTACTTTAACAACTATACGCAAGGTATAATACACTTTGTTAGATAGTCAGACATCATATAGTCTATAGTACTCTATTAACTCAATTTATTTCCCTTTCATGTTTAAAATAGTTGTGAACAAATTCGTATCTGTATCTTGAACAACAACAAACAAGCAAGCCAAGCCACAGACAGCCTAATCTGAGTGTTTAACTAATTTGTTACATTTTATATCAATTCAAGTTAGATAAAGCGTTCCTACTGCCTAGCCTACGTTATCTAGGTCTATTTAATTTAAATGTATCAATTCTGCATCACGTGACTTTCCCCATCCCCAGTGGGAAAAGTCTTAGGATTTGGTGCAGGTGCACAGCGAGCATTTGCCATATAAAAATCACACCCGTGTGAAGTGAGGGGCGCTAATATATTAAAGTCTAACTCATGTTGCTATGATTTGGTGATGTAATGGTGAGGTAAAACAAACAGACAAAACAAACATTAAACTGTTAATGGCATTTAATGTTTGTGTTAGCGACTAAACAAACATTAAACCGTGTCCCTGTATATAGGAGCCCCTAAAAAATAAGTGGATATTCTTTGGCAAAGTTCTGTATATGGTGTGTCTGTCCCACTTTAGATAGCCTAGTACTGGAATGGCTCTAGATATAATTACTGCAAAAAAGTTTTATATCCTGTCCAATGCATCAAGTCAAGCAGACCTAGGCTATAAGGTAGGCCTATATGGCATTTTATTTTTCACAGTTGAAACGTTCTGAAGATTCCAACTTCCAACAAGGAACAGCAGGAAATATTAATCAAAAATGTATTGTGAATTTTACAAAATAAAAACTAAAGAAACAATCAAAAGAGTGTTACTCAACCACTTTTTAGATTACATTTATTATATTACAGCTAAAATCTGATCCACGTAAAAAGAAATCCAAGTAGATTAAAATGTCGTCCTGTGTTTCTAAATCCACTAGAAATAGTGTCTCTTTCCATGTGATATATGATTTTCAATCAACTAAGGCACTAAGCAATATGCTACAAGTACATATTTCATAGTATAAGACTGTTTAGATGTACAGGTATATTTAAAGTACCATCATCACCACATTTTTATCTCCCCAGCCCTCCAGTTGCTGTGCCCAGGCTGACAGGGCCATGGCTTCCCTCACTCCTGCCATTCTCTGGGTGTGGAAGAAGAGGTTCCACACCAGCATTGACAACTTAACTCTGATTCATCAGGCCACTCTGTGACAGAAGAAACAAGATGGATTAATGTTAATGTATGTCCCATAGAACACCTACCAGACATGACACTTAACCATTTCACCAGTGGCCCACAGTGGCCACAAGATTCTAATTCTTGCCAGACATGTTAATTCATGGTAGCACACATTTTTAGAACAGAAAAGACTTGACAGAAATGCACTTGACAGACGTTCCACACAAAAACACACTTCACAGTTTTATTTTTCTCTAGTGACTTGTCTACCTGTGAGCTGTTGTGTGTGGTGTTATTATCTCAGTCCACCTTAAACCAGCCGTATAGATTAGCACGGCCATTGAGCTGTACAGTTGTCACAATGCCCAGGCCAAGGCCTCATGCCCCATCCGTGGATGAACCATCAAAGGTTTCCCCACTAAGCAAGTACATCGACTCCGAACACCACCAAGCTGGGCTGTTTTCCCTACCACCTATTGACACATTAGATCTTGTCAAGAAGAAGAGGACAAAATGTCGCATGTGTACCCCATGCCTGCGTAAGGAGAACTGTGGCACATGCACAAACTGTGTGAACCGCAAGACGGGCAAGCAGATCTGTAAGCGGCGCAAGTGTGACCAGCTGAGGAAGAAGAGTGACTTTGAGGTGAGTGACTTACTACTAATGTCTGTCTCTGTCTGTCAATTAATTCATTGATTCACTAATTATTTATTTTGTGCAAACTATACAACAAAACCATTCTATTTCCATCAGGCCAGGTTATAAACAACTTGTGTGGGAAGTTAATCCAGGCTCTTTGAAACTACACAGGCCTTCCAGCCGCTGTCTGGACCCTCCCTATACTGTAGGCATTCCTCAGCTGACTAGTCCTGACAGGCTTCTCCCTACATTTCAGGATAGATAGTTACTTTTTTAAGTTACTAGCTTGCTTAATGCTTACATACTTAGATTGACAGTTTGTTTCAGTGATTCTTAAAATAAATTGGTACAAATGTATCCGATTTTTAAAGTCATCAAGGATGACAAATAGTAACTCACTTGTTTCCATTGTAGACCCCAAGCTACCAACACATTACCTATATTTCCATTTACATATGTGATGATTGTGGCTTTTATTTTGCATGCGTTATCCAGTATAAACGCGGTTCACCAAGGCTGCTAAGCCTGATAGTGTGTTGTAGTCCTGTCAGCCTACTGTACTGGAGGCAGCGGTGGCCGAACGGTTTGCGGAGCGGTCTTGATATCGGAAGGTCGCTAGTTCGTATCCCCGGACCGGCACGTTAAAATTACCACCGCTGAAGTGCCCTTGGACAAGGCATTGAACCTCTACCATGAAATGTTCTATGAGCAGGGCCTGGCTGTAAACAAGTTCTTGAGCTTAGTCCAGTTACCCTGGGTAAACATAGTACCTTTCCTTACCTTTACTGTCAAATAAAGGCAGAAGAAACCCCAAAAGTATCTTTACACAAAGGAGGGAAAAAAGCAGTTCATAATGCCTTCAGTGACTTATAGGCCTACTGATTTCCTGTTTTTGACTGTCCTGTACTTTGTAACTTTGAGCAGCGTTCCTCATTGATTCCAGGTAGTATGTGGTAGTTTTGCAAATATGCCAATCCATGAGAATTTGTTCAGTCAATTTCAGATCAAACTAATTTGAAGCAGTGTTGTGAAGTGAGTCTGTCCTTAGTTTGGTCTCCCATTATCTCTGTAACCTTTTTTATATTTGAAAGGCATCCATTAAGTAGCTTAATAGTTAAACTATTATTGGAATTTTGCAAATGCAAAAATAAAGCCATGACTGAGTTACAGTAAACTAACTTGAAGCTGTGTTGAGAAAGAGCTAGCAGGTTTTTTCCTGGCAGACAGACGTTGTAAACCTGTTAAAGACACCATCATCCTAACTTGGTGATCACTACAGTCTGGGAAAGAAAGGCAACGCCCACCTGACTGCATATAGGCTTGTGTATGTGTGGATAAAGATAAACAAAAAAAACAGAATTCCAGGAGTCTTCCACGCTTTTGTGGAGTATGTGTATGGAGACTCGGACAGTGTCTCCATCCATGGCAAAGATGCCAGTCGGTGTATAACCTTATAGTCTCAATGGATACTGACCCAGATGGATACATTAACAGTTTATTAACAGAAGAAAACCAGTATCAAAAAGGGAAAAAACCTTCCAAGGAAGGGACTGCACACTCCAGGGAACAGAGACGGACAACTTACTGCATCAACTTATTTATTAGCATGACGCGTTTCGCCATGAGCTTCGTCATGTGCTATAGAATAAAACCAGTATTTGCCAAAGTAGTGGTTGTGTGAGTGTTGTCTTGGTCCCAGGTTGTTTGTCTATGTAGAGGCAGGGTGTGCGAGGGTCTAACAAACAGCAGCAAAGGAGAATTCCTCCAGCTCCCTGTGTTTTCTCCTCTGACCCCTGACCCCTCACATGAGGGTGGGGGTTGACCTTAGCCCACTGTGTGTGTGTGTGTGTGTGTGTGTGTGTGTGTGTGTGTGTGTGTGTGTGTGTGTGTGTGAGTGTGCAGTTGGGTTCTGAACTGCAGATGGGGGATGGGCTGTAAGTCAAGGAGGATAAGAATAGGCAATAAATGCTCAGCAGTATGGCGGGAACAGGCAGGCGAGCACAGCCTTTCATAGTATGACAGCCAAGGAAGCTCCCTAGCAACCTGTTGGGGTGGACTTGCAGGTACTAGGCATTAGGCAATACTTTTTCACATAATAATAACTGATACATATTTTGATTAACAAGTTATTTCTTTGACGTTATAGCTCTAATAGCATGTGTCACCTCTCATAATAACTGATATACAGTAGGTTGGCAAGATGCTCAAACCGGGAGCATATTTTAAGTTTAGGCATCACTTTCATTCAGTGGTGCAGTGGACAGAGTAGATGCAGAAAAGAAAGGGTGAAGTCAAGGCTTAACACCACTGACGTAAACTCAGGAATGTGTGCATGTTATACATGCTATTCTGGTTGACCCGCCAAAGCTCCTGACACCTTGAAAATATGACACTCTTTCCTCTCTACTACACCAGTGGAGTGTAGAGGACACTGAGACCCCTTTTCCACCGGTTGGTTCCCAGTGGGAACCGGTTCAGTTCTTTTTGGTTTTTAGTCCATGAGCCAGAGCTCCAAAATTGGTGGGCAAACTATACCCTATATTAAATTGTTTATAGGATCAATACAAGTAAATTAATACATGATAACCCTTCCACAGTAGTAGCTTTTTCATGTTTTTGATTATTTTGCATATTTTCCTACATAATGCCTCATTTGCATATTAAAAAATGTAAAATTAGTAATACAATAAATCATTGTATTCGTGTAAGTACTCAATTGGGAGAGTTTAATGGTGATAACAATCTAATATAGGTATGGTTTTGCCCACTCAATTCATAATTCACGTTTCAATTTTGGAGCTCTGGCTCATGGACTAAAAACCAAAAAGAACTGAACCGGTTCCCACTGGGAACCAACCGGTGGAAAAGGGGCCTGAAGGCCAGGAGGAGTATGTCAGTGTGGTAGACAAGGCCACTTGAAGGCCACAGGAACAGGCGTGGGTGGGCTGCTGCTGCTGCTGCTGCTGGTGGTGGTACTATTAAGAATGTAGCAAGGACTTTACATACTTACTAACAGATTTATGACTGACTGGTGTGGCCATTTCCAGAGTAGAGCCCGACTGGACCGATATATCAGTTTATCTGCAATTATGTAGCTGTTGTGTGGTAATTTGTAAATGAGTAAATCGAAACAATACATAGAGTATTGTGGTGCCTCAGCTGCCAGAGTTACCAAGAGTTCAGTACTTGTGTGTAAGTTGTATTATCAAAGTGAAATGTTCTTGGTTAGTCTCTCCGAAAAACTCAGACCCAAAAATTTGGCATCACCGGTCATGCTCTAGTTCAGAGCACCAAGCAATAAAGAAG
This sequence comes from Protomyctophum parallelum, assembly GCF_964188405.1. Taxonomy (NCBI): domain Eukaryota; kingdom Metazoa; phylum Chordata; class Actinopteri; order Myctophiformes; family Myctophidae; genus Protomyctophum; species Protomyctophum parallelum. The sequence goes on along the minus strand of NC_139710.1, from coordinate 5,780,061 downwards.
TTCCTCATCTTTTTCTTACCTCTGTTATTGTGTAATTTGAAAACTGTCAATTTTCACAAAAAGGAAGAGAGAACAACAATTAAGACATTCACTGAACATAGTGGAATGTTCCTTTTAACCACCGGTAACTAGGTTCCAAACATTCCATTCCATAACAGGTCTGTATTGGAAACTCTTCTTTTCCATTCATCAACACATGTCACAGCTCCTAAAGCTGGTCCTAGGGAAAGCACAGACAACCACATGTCTCTGATACGCATCATTTCAAGGCAATGTCAATTGTTTTCACCTGAGAGTGAGGAGTTTCATTCTTCATCCCATTCTGACCTGAGATCAGATTCATACGAGGTTTCCGCCGGACAAACACTGGGTCTGATGAACCCATTCTGACCTGAGATCAGATTCTAAAAATGTCAGTCGTTCTTCGATTTTTCAAAAAATAGCAGACCTACAAGCTCGTATCGCGCCACTCGGTGGCGCGATATGAGCTTGTAGATCTGCTATTTTTAAATAGCTAAAGCATAACATGATGCTGACACCAAAATGGGTGCCCGTTCAGAATGGGTTATAATGCATGCAGAGAAACACTCTAATCCTCCAAGTAACACACCCCATTGAACAGGTGACCAACCCATAACTAGCGGAGTGACAGAGATCGACCGACTTCCCACTCGTGCACGGCCAGCTGTTTTCATATGAACGCCTGGACAAGCCAGAGGCAATGTGGAGAATTCAATCCCCTAGTCCTAGTCCCCTTTATGCATGTTCTTATTTTATCCCCATCAGGCCGGATCGGTTGAAGGCAAGGGATTATGTTTTCACTCCTGTGATTCTGTTCGTCCGACCTTCCATCCATCCGTGAAGGGCTTATCTTGGGCACCTCAGGACCTTTCGGCATGAAACTTTGCAAGCACACACTCCCATTAGGCCAAGAAAGAACCTCTTTCAAACTTAGTCTAATTTGATAATCACTAAAGATATTATTGTGTACTGTATCCTGCTTATAATTGTGGTTTGGAACAGAGTATACAAGCCTCTCCTACTGTAGGTATAGGATATTATGTTGATTAGTAATACACACATACATACAGTAACACACACAAACACTTAGTAATCAATGATAAGTGTTTGTGTGTGCGTGTGTGTGTGTGTGTGTGTGTGTGTGTGTGTGTGTGTGTGTGTGTGTGTGTGTGTGTGTGTGTGTGTGTGTGTGCGTGTGCGTGTGCGTGTGCGTGTGTGTGTGTGTGTGCGCACGCGATCACCTCCACTGAACAGAGAGTCACACATGCTCACGGTCCATCCATCACCAACACTCCTCTTCCATCACTCCATCACGTGCGACCTCTCCTTCCTTCACTGCATGTTTACATCCCTCCATCACTCCTCTCTGACCCCTCTGTGGTTGTGAACAGCTGAGTCCTTATCGCCTAGCAACCACATCCTCCATCTTCTCATTTGAGTATCACATGCACTGCCTTCATTATGAGTTAACATGGAGTGCAATGCTTGTGAAATAATCCTATAAATAAAGCATATTGTCGCTACCTCTCGAGCACGTAGACCTGCAGAAATCGGTCCAGTTCAGGAGCCACAAACTAATAATCTGCGTAAACCGCAACAATGATGGAACATGGAAGGGAAGGACGTTTTCCTGCTTTTCCTTTAGAGCAGTCTTGCTCTGGCTTTGGTAATATAGGCAAATGGATACACAGGTGTATTATTGTTGGCAGTGGCTTGCTTACAGTATGCTTGCTTACAGTATGCATTGCATGCATGCATGCATGCATGTGCACATGGAGCACACATGTGTGGTGCCCATGTATGTGCATGAAGTGGAAATGTGTGGGTAGGAGACTAGGGACTTAAAGTAGACATTGTATAGTCTTATAGTCACAGGAAACGGTGCCTAATTAATACCATTAACTGGACTGTAATAGAGCTGAACCACTACCCCCCAGACCACATCAACCCACTCTCCTCTGTCTATCCTCCTTTTCCCTAGAGATCTTACACTATTGTGTGTGTGTGTGTGTGTGTGTGTGTGTGTGTGTGTGTGTGTGTGTGTGTGTGTGTGTGTGTGTGTGTGTGTGTGTGTGTGTGTGTGTGTGTGTGCGTGCGCGTGTGCGCGTGCGCGCGTGCGTGCGTGTGCGCGCGTGTGAATCTGGGGTATGGGGACTGGGGAGGTGTGGCTTATCAAAGGTTTGGATGTAGGCGTGTGTGTGTGTGTGTGTGTCTGTCTAATCTGTCATTATGTATAAGTGGACAACAGTGAGAGACAGAAGTTCAGACTGAAATGTTTTTCTGTGTATGCGTGCGTGCATGTGTGTGGGGGGAGGTCGGGGTGGGTGGGTGCCTGGGTGGGTAATGATCTGTTGTGTTCAGAGTGTGCCAGGTGCGCAGTAATCAGCCTGGCTTAGTGTTGAGGAGAACACAGGGTGGAGAGACCTACCAGTCTGCTGCTTCCCCTTTACTCTTTGTTAGTTCACCTTTTGCAGTTTGTCCATTACAGCCATGTAGCCATGTATCTACATGTACTGCATCTGTACAATGAGCTTCATTTCCTACACTGTAAAAAGAAGAAGTAGGTCAGGAGTGGTTTATTGTCGGTAAAGTGTTAATTTGTACACTCCAACAATAAAAGATTATCTCAGCGCACTGTCCAATTTGCTCCGTACAGGAGATTTCTTTTTTCAAGCAACGTCTCGGTCAGTGGCAACCTTGCTCACGCAATTTCTGAGTTTCAAATAGATAAATGAACACTTTTACTGTGTACATTGCCAGCATTATAAGCACAAAGCAACAATTGAGTGACGTCAAATATGCAACTGCAGAATGAGCTGAAATTCCATTATTTGAATTAGGCAAATGCATGCAACGATACCACATTTCTGAACATGACAAAACGTGCTTTACATTTGGGTACCTACGGTATCCAACACTGGCCTCTTGTCAGACGTGCTATCTAAAACCAGCGATAACGAGTGTATCTATCGGACTCCCGCTTACAGAGATCGTTTGGTCCAAGAATGAGGGCTGAACGGCTGGCTCGCGTAGTCGACCTAACGGGAGAGGTGCCTTTTAAATACAACAGTGTGCCGCTATTGCTACCGCATGGTAACCACCTCTAAAACAGCACACAACTATACGGCAGCGCAGCGCCGCTCTCCTCATCTCGTCCCGCTTTACCACAAACGCACACCCCTGGCTTACACACACGTACACACATTGACACATTCATTCACACACACACACACACACACACACACACACACACACACACACACACACACACACACACACACACACACAGTGGCACACGTGGCTGGGCTGCTGACGTCAGACGCAGGGATTTCCCACGCCATACGAGAGAGAGAGAGAGCGGCTCAGAAAGACCCTACGAATGCTGTGTCACTGCCGGGCCGCCTCTTTTCTCTCTATCTCTCTCTTTCCTCGATCCCTTGTTTCGTGCCCCGGCTGCCTGAACTTTCACTGAATTCCGGCTTCCCTTTTTCTTTTGTCCAGCAGCTAAATGTTTTCTATACACGGTATCTTTGTTCAAAGGCCTATCGATATTTTTTTCTGCACTTTTCTAAAACTTCCTCAAAGGTTGATACGTGATACGTTTTAAGAACTTCTTTTTTCTATACGAACCAAACTAGTGGCATGGTACCGCTGTAAACACAGCTACGAACCAAACCAGTGGCATAGTACCGCTGTAAACAAAGCTGGACATGAACGATTCACCTTTAAGCTTTTCTCTTTCTTTTAAATGGTACAAGCCAGGGATATCTTTCATACTTGATTAAAGTAAACATACATATGAGGGCAGAGCTCCCCACAGATATGCTTGGTATGCCAGTCTCACAGTGTTCAACAAGGAAACGCAAGCCCATCCCCGGCACAATACAGCCCTCATTGTGACCGAAGGGAGGAAACCTTTTACTGGATATTATTGTGTGTATTTGTAGAGCAGTAACTTTGTTGACGCTGTGAAAGCGGCGACAATAGCAAAGAATGTGTGCCGGGATGGAGGTCATGCTAACTTTGCTGTCGAATGTAGTCAATTAGTTCAGTAGGGATTTTTCAAAATGATAACTTGAGTTCAGTAGGGATTTTTCAAAATGATAACTTGAGTTCAGTAGGGATTTTTCAAAATGAACACTTTGTGAACTGATGTCGGTGTCACCTCTGCACATGATTTGAGTCAGCATGTAAAGTCACAGGCTTTGCTGTGTAATTGTGCATTCCCCCTGCCAGACGATGACTACCAGTGTTCCATTCAGTGTGTCTATGTGTGTGCGCGCGTGTGCGCGCGACGGTGCGTGCGTGAGTGTGTGCGTGCGTGCGTGTATGAGAGTGCACCATGCAGTCCAGTCCAGTTATTGCATGCAACCCTGACACAGATGGTGTTCAGTGATACGGCATACCAAAGGCATTGTTTAGGGAAGGCAAGCTGGAGGAGATAATTGACAGGCATAGAGCTGTCCCATCCCCCATCTCTCTCTCTGTCCACCTTTGCCTCGGTCTCTCTCTCTCTTTTTCTCTCTATGTCAACCTCCCTTTAACATGCGCATGGCAGCCATTGCTGGCGTGCATGCGCGCACACACACATTTCTCTTTAACCCATAGTAGCTAATATCCCTCATGTTCCCTCCCTTTCTCTTCCTCTCCACCCCTCCCTCCCTCCCTCTGCCTCCCTCCCTCCCTCTCTTTCCCTCTGTGTTTTTCGCCCTAGCAGCAGAGCCAACGCTAGCCTCTGATTGGCTGATCGACTGTCTTTGTGTGCTATCTGTAGCGTGACGTCTCGCCGGCAAGCTGTGTGTGTGTGTGTGTGTGTGTGTGTGTGTGTGTGTGTGTGTGTGTGTATGTGTGTGCGCTTGAGTATATTAAATTTGTGTGTGTGTTGTGTGAAGGGTGTGAGGGCGGTGGATTCACATCATGTGTGTGCTGCTGATTTAGAGAGAGACACGGAGGAGCGTTAGATGAAAAGAGAGAGAGAGGAGGGAGGTTCTATACGGTGCAGTGGTGATAGCGATCACAGAGGCTGGCTTTGGGGGGGAAAAATCCCTCCAATGCGCGTGTATTTGCGTGCATGCGTGTGTGCGTCCTGTAGACCTGCTGTAGCATACTAGCGAGTTAGAGGGAGGGGAGAGGGAAAGCAAGAGAGAGAGAGGGATGTGTGTACTAGAGCTAATGTAAAACAGGATTAAAACACAAGATGGCTTCCTGAATGGGCTGGAACACAGACGAGAGAGAGAGAGAGAGAGAGAGAGAGAGAGAGAGAGAGAGAGAGAGAGAGAGAGAGACTAGAGAGGAAGGGAGGGATGAGAGAGAGAGAGAGAGAGAGAGAGAGAAATAGACAGACAGAGGGATAGAGAGGTGAGGGGAGAAGGAAGGAGTTGGGGGGAGTCTTCTGATGGGGATACGGACGGCAGAGAGAACGCACACACCGAGGAAGCTCAGAGGCACACCGGGTAAATATGAACCACCAGCCCCCCTGGAGGGAAGCTAGGGACTGTTTCAGGAGGAGATAGGCGTTGTGGCGAGGGTGGGGTGAGGGGGGGGGGCGGTTGGGTTGTTTGGCTAGACCCAGGAACCAGCTTGAGACAAAACACAGCCGGCACATTTTAACCGCTAGACAAGGGTACAACTAAAGCCTATGGGGGAAGGAGGAGGGAAGGAAAGGGAGACCTATAGGCTCTACCAGATAAGGGGGTGGGGGGGGAAACGTTGTTGTATTCTTTCCATAATTAACCCTTGTTATGATAACCCGGTTCTTAGAAGGCTTTGATTCCCTTTTCACCCTCCTCCTCCTCCCCCTTTGCATTGGTGACAGTTGCCCTTAATGCACAGACGATGACAGTGAATTCGCATGCATTGCTGCCATAACCTTATATGGGGTTACAGACTTATGCCGGGACTGACATCAGGGCAAAGCGGGCATCGCCAAATGTGAATAGCGGCATTACATAATTCCATAATTGAATTGGAATCCTCAGCTGTCTGTCTATTTCTCCCTCGCTCCATTTCTGTTTATCTATCTCTGGTGGTCTGGTTCATTCTCACAGTTGGCGGTAGAGGGAAGTGCCGGATCGCTGTTAGAGGACAAAATAAAAGTGATTTAGGCAGTGGGGTTGAGGGGGGGTATCGGCATAGTTGCTGAGGATCTGAAGGATGATAACGTGGGGATGGATTGTGTACTGTACTGTGTGTTCTGCAGGGCTGCACTGCTGTCTGGAGTGACATGTGTTTTAAAAATGGCTCTTGTCGCATTATTCTATTGATTCTTCATCTCTCTCTCTCTCTCTCTCTCTTTCCCTCCCCCGCTTTCCTTTATCTTCCTCTCTATCTCTCCTCTGTATCTCCAATCTCTCTCTCTCTCTCTCTCTCTCTCTCTCTCTTCCCCTCCCCTCCCTGCATTTCTTATGAATGCCTGTAAAGGTGGGATATTTTGAGAACGACAGTCAAAGCTGCTCTGTGAACCAACAACTGGCAACTGAGGTAAGAGAACACCCCATTCTGTAGGTGTGTGTGTGTGTGTGTGTGTGTGTGTGTGTGTGTGTGTGTGTGTGTGTGTGTGTGTGTGTGTGCGTGTGCGTGTGCTGTGTGTGTGTGTGTGTGTGTGTGTGTGTGTGTGTGTGTGTGTGTGTGTGTGCGTGTGCGTGTGCGTGTGTGTGTGTGTGAACGAGCATACGTGCCTTTATACTGTGCTGGTGCAGAGGACAATAGTCAAAATGTCTCGCTTGTCATGAGTGTGATTGTTTTGTTGTTGCTTCAATACTTTATAATAATGAGCTCTTGGTTCATTATAGAAACACTTAGGAGGTGAAGGTTTACAGTTGGCAGTACAAAGTACACCAAGCCGTCCTGTTCTGTGTGTGTGTGTGTGTGTGTGTGTGTGTGTGTGTGTGTGTGTGTGTGTGTGTGTGTGTGTGTGTGTGTGTGTGTGTGTGTGTGTGTGTGTGTGAGAGAGAGCCTGTGAGTAAATGTTCAATCCGTACGGTTGTACATGTCCACAACCACGTGCTTTGCACTTCTGTTTTCATGTATGTACTATGCATGTAAATGCACCATGTTTTCACATTATGTCTTTGATTGCATGTATGGCAGTGGTGCTTACTCATTCTATCCGAAACATGAAAGTCACGAGCACAGTATCTGCTAACAAGAAGATGTGCACAGCTTTAAGAGCTTGTTGTCGTTACCTTATAGCCATAGAGTTGTCCAGGAGAGTACATAAAGTACGTTAACCCATTCTGACCTCAGATCAGATTCATACGCGGTTTCCACTGGACACACACTGGTTCTGATTAACCCATTCTGACCAGAGATCAGATTCTAGAAATGTCAGTCGCTCTTCGATTTTTCAAAAAATAGCAGACCTACAAGCTCGTATCGCGCCACTCGGTGGCGCGATATGAGCTTGTAGATCTGCTATTTTTCAATAGATAAAGCATAACATGATGCTGACACCAAAATGGGTGCCCGGACAGAATGGGTTAACCCATTAAAACCGGGAAAGCATCTTATAGTAACCATAATGTTATACGTTGGCTATTAAAAACCGTGTGTAGTCATGTCTTATAGCCGCAAACATCCCATCCCCTCGCCGTGGGGTTGACTATAGCCCAGGTGCTGGCGCCCGGCGCTCTATCTTCCAGCCACGCTGGTGAGCTGAAGCTGAGAGGAGCGGTGTGGATCGGCGGTGGTGGCGGCGGCCAGGGTTTAAAGCGTCCCACGCTGCCCGCTGATTGGCGCCAGAGCCAGGCATGTGTTGAGACAGCCGGCCAGCGAATGCAAGAGGCAGGGGCGGGGGGGAGAGAAGAGGGGAGGAGGCCACCTACACACTCTGCCTCAGGAGGAGTCGTGGCGGGGGTGGGCGGCCTTCCTTCCTCTCTTCTCTTAAGTTATTAAGTCAAATGAGGTAAAGGGTGTATAAGTTAGTGGGTCACACGTGTGTGTGTGTGTGTGTGTGTGTGTGTGTGTGTGTGTGTGTGTGTGTGTGTGTGTGTGTGTGTGTGTGTGTGTGTGTGTGTGTGTGTGCGCGTTTGTTTGTTTGTGTACTGTTGTAAACGTGTAGCGTGTGCTGCTGTTCGGCTGGCTTGCCGTGCCGTGGCATGCTTGTATATTTATATGGAAGGAATTGAGCGGCATGGGTTCACAGCAAAGATAGAATTAGTGTAGATGGCGAATGGAACCATTGACAGTCACAGGCTGTCATTGCATAACACGGTTTTGAGATGTCTTGTCTTCCCTGCATACTTGAAAGTGAGCTCTTTATTTGACATGCAATTAGCTTCCACAATGAAATACAGACACAGTTTGAAGTGTTGCTGTGTGGAAGTGAGGGGAAATCTACATTTAGACAATCTAGGTGTTCTACTCTGCGGTGTCAGTCAGTGTTGTTTTCAAACCTCACAGACAATTTGCTCAAAAGTACCAACATAGGTTTTTTTTATCTGAGCTAGACCTATAATCCAAATCCATATTTACATAGGCTCCTTATCTGATAGATCTAGTCCATGTCAACCATCTGTTATCTACAGTAGGTTAAGAGTTGGTGACACTTGACTTTACTTCACTTAACTGAACCCGAATGATATTCCAGTCTATTGATTAATATTAATATATATTGAAAAAACACAATGATACGAAATATCTAATATATAATACAATACACATTGTAAAGCGCTTTGGATAAAGGCTCTATATAAATGCAGTTAACCACATAAGCTGTATATTCTCTCTACTTTGTCATAGCTGATCACGTTCACAATGCATCCTGATGTGATGTGAGTGTAACTGGCACCCCAGTATTTCTAAAACAACAAAACCACCACAGCTTGTAAGATGGGCTATTTTCAATACAACTATGATTCTTGGGGGATAAGTAATTTCAGGATTCCCTCGTGACCTTTTCACCACAATGTATAGTTAGGTCCCTCACTTTGGTAGCTATAATCATTGTGTAGCACTGTACTACATACCTCAGTCTGTTGGCCCGGGTTCGAACTCCGCCTCAGCCTTCTCTCCTGTGCCAGCCCCAATGTTGTGTCCCTCTCTGCTTGCCAACTAATCTGTCACAATGAAAAGTGCACAGGAGAACATACTGTATTTTCTCCTAGTAGTAAAAACAAACCATGTCCATTCAGAAGGAGATGTGTAGGATGTGATTACACCCTCTGCTTGAGGCTTTTCTGCTGCTGCACAGCAAAGTCTTCAGTGTTCATTTAACTCAGGGTATAACAATGGAACTACTAAGGGTCCAAGCTTACACTCTCAGAGTTAAATTTGTTACATTGTGTGTTTATAGAGAGTCAAGGTTTCTGGAAGAATAGTCTGTTCTCACAGGCTCTGTTTTTTTCTGTCAAACGTTTTCCTGGTTACTTTATCAAGACAAACACCCCTCTGTAGCCAGCAGATACAGAGTCTCGTGATTGAGCATACTCATCTAAATATGGTGCTGCGGTATGGTTATGAATGTGGGGCTTCTTTACAAAATATTACACATCCATTTTGAATAACACTAACTACAGTCTACACGTTTAAATCCTAACCCTAATGTGGAGGACCAAAGGGAAAAACGGCAGCAAGTGAATGACACCTTTCTATGGGAAATTAAATTGACCTCCCCTTGTGATCTCCTGGTAGTTGAATGAAACCAGTGATTCACACCTTTTAATGGATGGTGTCAGCCTGTCAGGGCATTCCACATTTTGGTGGCAGAGTAGCTAGTATAAGTCAAACTTCACCTGGGGCTTCGTTCACATGGGCAGATGTAAAGATACAGTCTACCTTTAACCCATTCTGAACGGGCACCCATTTTGGTGTTGGCATCATGTTATGCTTTAGCTATTGAAAAATAGCAGACCTACAAGCTCGTATCGCGCCACCGAGTGGCGCGATACGAGCTTGTAGATCTGCTATTTTTTTGAAAAATCGAAGAACGACTGACATTTTTAGAATCTGATCTCAGGTCAGAATGGGTTAATCAGGACCAGTGTGTGTCCGGCGGAAACCTCGTATGAATCTGATCTCAGGTCAGAATGGGTTAACTTTCAATGGAAGCCAGCGACATCCTAATATAAATTCACCATGTCTCTGTGTACTTATATGTGTACGTGTGACTGTAATCGGGGCCCCTGCCCGGGCTCTGGACATCTCCATATATGGCCTGTTCTGACATCTGCATATAGGCTGCTCCACATTTGGGCATGCCTGACAAATAACTCCATATATGGGCATAAAAGGGACACAGACATATTAACTGGTTGGGGGGCATCCATGTCCAACTTGCATCGTTCCAAGTAGGCCAGTGCCCAACGGGCACCGCTCTAGTGAAGACACAAAGATACTGTACATCCGACATCAGAAAAATGCCAACTTCAGCTACAAAGATACAAAAAGCTACAAATATGCTGTGTACCCCTTTGCATCTTTGTATCTTTTGCATCTGCCTGCGCGCAGCATAACGTATCGAGTGCTGCTTCTCTGCGACTGTAGAGTTTGTTCTCTGCGTCCTACCTCAGAATGCTACGAGCAGTACTAAACATCAACCAGATTGAGCATGTTACCAACAAACTTACTGTATCTGTATGGGGGGGCTGCCAAGTGTGAGTGAAAAGATGGCAGCCAGGAGAATGAGGCTGGCCGGTCACTGCCATAGCCCATTCTGACCTGAGATCAGATTCATACGAGGTTTCCACTGGACACACACTGGTCTGATTAACCCATTCTGACCTGAGATCAGATTCTAAAAATGTCAGTCGTTCTTCGATTTTTTTCTAAAATAGCAGACCTACATGCTCGTATCGCGCCACTCGGTGGCGCGATATGAGCTTGTAGATCTGCTATTTTTCAATAGCTAAAGCATAACATGATGCCGACACCAAAATAGGTGCCCGGTCAGAATGGGATAGACACATATAGATCACGAGCACTCCGCAAGCAAACTTGTGTAAACACATGGGCATCGATCACAATTGTCCCACACATACCTAGGTGGAAAGATGCAGGGGCCGGAAAGTACTGGGAAGCTAGCCAGATGTATGGGGGGGTCGTGACCTAGACAGAAATATATTGTGCGGAAGCAAAGCATTATCTGCAATGTGTGACTTTGTTTAAAAAAAGGGCAGGCTTCTGTTTCTAAATACGATTTTGTAATGAACATCTTCATACATTCAAAACCACATTTCAGTGGAGAAAAGAAAGAGTTTAAACTTACTATGATAATGTCTGGTTATTGTTATTGTTACTGTTACTGTTATTTGTAATGCTTAGTACGATCTTGAATGAAGAGAATACTAGGCAGTGTAGGCCTGTGTCACAAGTTTATTTTTTATTGAGAAACAAAAGGACAGCTGAGAGATAGACAATGTAGATGGGAATCAGGTTGGAGACACTTGACAGGACGTCCAACCTCATTTTTATAGTACTTTTTTTATAAACAGTGTGGGTCAACATGCTTCACAGTAAATGCACACTAAAAAAAAATGAATACAAAAATAACAGTTAGATGCCATTAAAGGAACCAGCCATTCTTTCAATGTTAGGGTAGGTCCTCCTTATGGCATGTCCTTCCTTACCTTGGTTGTTTAGGAAATGAGACCAAGGTGAGAGTTACACCAACAAGTTGGACTGCTCCGCCGTGATGTACTCTATTACTCATGCACAGGATTTCCTTTACAAGAGTCTACATCATGAAATGAAACCCCACATGGTATGGGTGCAGAAGGAGTCACGTACGGCCAACAGAAACAATGCCATCCAGTTACTGATGACTGCATGGCAACAGATGCATAGTTCAGGATTTATTGCATTTATCCTCGCGCGGAATCCCCAACACTTGACGAGAAAGGGTTAATCGTGACCTAGTTTCCGTGGCAACAATGAATGACTGGTGACATCACTGCTGTAATTTTAGCTCAGCCTCAATGGTTGGGTCACGTGAGCCAAATAGCAACGTGTGGGAGTGTATGTGTGTGTGTGGTTATATGGCTTGATGTAAAGCACACACAGCAAGCGGAGGGTTTGACCTCACCACTACGACTGTACTATAATAATTCCACACAGTCAACAATGAAGTCGCCCTTTTCCCACAGGTCAACACGTGGTCATTGCCTGAATTTAGAAAACAACTTAAATTGCCACATTATTCATGTAAAACACCACTCTCACATAAGTCACATAAGTCTCCCCTACATCAAATGTTAAAAGCAAGCTACCTGACTTTGTACTGTTTAGGTTCTCTAATTAATGCCACTGAGCTAACATTTGTCGCAGCACTGTCCGGCTTGGTTGCCCATGTTCTTCTGCAAGTGCATACAACCTGGCACTGTCTAAGATCTGGCATGGATTCATGGTACTCTTGCATTTCCTGGTGGCTGGTCATGGCAGGATGGTTGGTTGGATAAGTTCTTGTGTGGCATGTATGGTGTACAGTATGTCTTTCTTCCTAGATCAGAGAGACAGAGACAGAGACAGAGAGGCTGTCAGCTGCATGGTGCTGCAGTTAATGAAAAATGATTGGGTGGAAAAGAAGGGGGAGGATCGCTAAGTTGTCGCACCTTTAACTCTCGCCTCTCTGGAGGCTGTCCTGGTACTCACGCTCAGGGGAGTTCTGAGTGTCTAGAATCTCACACTGAACATCTAGGATACTGCTACACTCTGAACATAGAATACTGCTACATTCTGAACAAAGTGAACATAGAATACTGCTGCATTCTCCTCCTAATCTAATACTGCTGTTGTACATTCTCTGAACATATAAAAATACTGCTACTGTACATTCTGAACATCTCAAATCCTTGCAATGAGATATGCATTTGACGTTGAAATTTCAGAATGTAGACTCGTGACACTCTTACCCAAGTCATAAAACAAGCTTCCATGCATTAGAATGTACAGGGCTCAGAGCCATATAGTAACCTGTTGTTGTTCCTCTAATCCTAAAATGTTCGTCTAGAACCCTACAACATTCTGACATCTAGAATAGAACCTTTATACATGCTGCTGGCTTCTCTTTGCCGCGCTACAGGCATGTGCTGGCCCTTTAAGTCAGGCTACGCCTGACTTGAACATATGGGAAGCTAATCTTAGCCCAGCTCCTGGGAGAGAGAGAGACAAGGCTGGCAATGAGCCACCGTGCAGGCTGAGGAAACCGTTCTATGCGTACTCTCTTGCTTGCTACCTCTGTTTCTTCTACTCTGTTTCGTTCTGTGGTTCACTTGTTTTGTCTCTCTGTAATCTCTCTTTCTCTTTTGTGCCTCCCTTTCCACTTCCAGTCTCAGAATGCAGACACAGTACACACGTACCATATCATTTGTTAACGTCTCGCTTTTCTAATTGAAATCTATTATCTCATGTTGGTGATGCCTTAATCTCATCACTCTTGACTAAGCAGTTCCTCTATTGTTCATCGTCATCAAATAATCAGGTACAAAATGTACAAGTTTCAGGCAAATGTCTCACCACCATTCTTGCTTTCCTACTTTAACACCACTTCCTTCTGTCATCTTTTCAACTACTGTCGTGTCTTACTGTCTCTGTCTTCTCTCAGTCAGTGAGAGATACACAAGTTCTTGGTACTGCTCCGGTTTTGGTGGTTCCACCCTGCCCCCACCACCACCATTTCTCCTCTTCCCTCCTCCTCTCCCCACCTCCCCCTTCTTCTTTTCTCTTTTTGAGGAAGAGTGGTGAATTGAAGTAGAAGAGAGAGAGAGAGGGATAGGGTGATGGGGGCTCTCCCAGCTGGGCTGTGTGCGTGCTGACTTGCACGTGCAGCATGCAAGTCAGGAGTAATGAGTCAGAGTAGATACCCAACCCCCGACAACTAGGTCTCGCACACCACAACACAACCTCCACACCCTGAACCCTACACCACCTGCCCTGCCCTGCCCTGCCCTGTCCAGAGAGGCTGCACCGTCCATCACCAGAGGGGAGCAGAAAGACAAAAGAAAGGAACAGAAAAAAAGAAAGACAATACAAAAGCTGGTTCATGCAGAGAGAGAGAGAGAGAGAGAGAGAGAGAGAGAGAGAGAGAGAGAGCATGCAGGGATAATGTGACAAGGTGATGTCACTGGCAACATGAGATGGATGGATGTAAAATGGAAGGGTGTCTGTATCTACATATCTATCTATAGCTATAATAAATAGATATGCATACAGACAGTACATCTGTCCCCAGTCAAGCTGAAGTGCTAGTATTTTATGCTGCTATTCTGCTATCGTGCCTCCTCTCTTGTTCTGAAAAGGTCCTCCCACCAGTAAACCCACTGACCTCTCAGTGAAGGAACTGTACGTGTGTGTGTATGTGGTCATGTATGTGCAGATGTAGGCAGAATGCCCCGGTATGAGTGTTTATTTTCCCTGTGTGGATGTAAAAGTCTGCCCCCCCCCCCCCCCCTCCCACCTCCTCTGCATGTGGGAGAGAGGGAGATAGATTAGTCAAAAAAGAGTGAGAGAGACAAAAGAACGGAGGAAAGCAGAAAAGAGGGATACGGAGAGATGAAGAAGGAGCAGATCAATAGCTCAAGGGCAAAGAAGACTGGGAGGGATAGTTTAAAAAGAGAATGAGAAATACAGTAGAGAGAGGGAGGGAGTCGTATTCTGATTGACACATTACATTTGACACTTATTCTGAGCTTATTTTCTGTTCAGATATCTTTTCTTTATAGCTGGAGAAAAAAAGAAAGAAAGAAAGAAAAAGAAAGAAAGGGAGATGAAGAAAGAATATACTGGAATGCACAATAAAGAAGACATTCTTTCTTTCTAGACAAGCAAAGAAAGAAAGAAAGAAAGAAAGAATAGACAAGAAACAAAAACAGACTTAGAAAAAGGAGAGGCAGGAAGTATTGGGAAGGGGTGTACTGGATGGACAGGAATATAAAGTATTGGGAAGGGGTGGACTGGATGAAACAGGATTAGAAATGGAATATGATAAACGGATAAATAGAGAAAGGGAAGGAGATACAGAGAGATGGAATGATAGAGATGGGTAGAGAGAGTTAGATCAGATGACCTTGATGCCATTAGGCTGGGGGGGGGGGGAAATGGGTCATGGCGGGTGAGGCTGGGGGAGGTGCGTGGCTGGGTACGGTGTAGTAGGAGGCTGAACACAGGAAGAGATGAGCAGTGGTGGGGGGGATGGGTCATCCTGTCAGGCAACACAACTCAGTTATTTGCTCTGCATGGAGGTCATGTGAGTGTGTTTAACAGCAAATCGTTGAAGCCTTATAAGTATACAACTGTTGCTTTTCTGAAAATGGGTGTTCTAATGGATTCATTGTATAGTTATTCTTATTTAGTCAAAAGCTTTTGTTAATACTTTGGTTTATTAGTTCAGTATTTATCCCATTCTGACCGGGCACCCATTTTGGTGTCAGCATCATGTTATGCTTTAGCTATTGAAAAATAGCAGATCTACAAGCTCATATCTCAGATACGAGCTTGTAGGTCTGCTATTTTTGAAAAATCGAAGAGCGACTGACATTTTTATAATCTGATCTCAGGTCAGAATGGGTTCATCAGACCAGTGTGTGTCCGGCGGAAACCTCGTATGAATCTGATCTCAGGTCAGAATGGGTTTTAACCGCTAACCGTTAAGGGAAAAAATGCGCTATTTTACTCAGTCCACCCAGACGGGGGAATTAGCAGCTACAACGTTATGTGCGTTATCGTGAACACATCACTCTGTGATGCACACACTTTCCCAGTAGCCTAAAGGGGTTCCAAGACCACACAACAGAATAAGCGGGTCCATTTGGTTACACTCCCAAAGTTAAATTACTGTGTACATTTTTGTCTCTGCCCCAAATATTCTTCAACGGTCTGTTATAGCGCCACCATGAGGCCGATTTAGGCAAAACACATTTCTGTAGATTACTCGTACACATTTTATCCATACATCACACAATTCGGTATACACTATCTCCATAGTCATGTGATCAACACGGATCTGCACCATTTCCCATCTTCCATCTTGATTGGCTAAGATTGGTTTCCAAAGCTCACAGCTACATTGGTCCGTTTCGAACAAAATGCCACAAATCACAAACACAGTGTGCAATTTCCGTGAAATTATACACGAACATTTCCACTAGGCCGAGGACGACATGCCACTCATTTTTTTCCAAATCAGCCTCATGGTGGCACTATAACAGGCCAATTCATTGTTGAACATTGTTGCAAAAAAACATTTTTTTTTTTTTATATTACTCCCAAACATTTTGCCAAACATCACACACACACTCTAATCCTCCTGGTGGAGACCTGTGCCCAGAAGGTCACTTTTTCTAGTTATATCTGTTATCATAATATAGCTACAGATCTTGCATGGAAAAGAGTGAGCCGGCGTGAAGGGACTTTTTCATTTATTTTTAACCAACGCTGCACGACCAAAGTGAAAAGCGATTGAAGCAACTGGAAACAAATGTATTTCTTCAGGTTTGAACGCACCTCCAGTCGCCAAGCCTCTAGCCTGGCTTTAGCCATACTGATAGCGTGGATTCACTCGCGCTTCCTCCCCGATCTCCCCCCATCCAAACAGCTCTGGAGTGTAGGCTAATAACGTGGAGGAAGTTAGAAGAGGCCAGGGTGCCCCGTAGGCTTTCCTTTTCACTTTTCGGTTCACCATTAGCCGTTAGTGTTTGTCGGTTACCAATTTCTTAACGGCTAACGGTCATCGGTTGTGCACCCCTACCACAGACACACTTAACCACTTTCACTTTCACTTAAAAAATGGCAGATCTATAGAATCTCACAATGCGTCCCGTCACGATGAGCTTGTAGGTCGGCTATTCTTGCTACTTTTGTGAGCCACTGTTGTACAGTATGACAAAGTAGGCAGTAGGGCATTCATTTTTACGAAAAAAACCATAAAAAGAGTTATTAGGCTGCTGCCCGACACCAACAAAATGCTAAATGCAGCTGCTAACTAGGGATGCACCGATCCGATACTCGTATCGGAGATCGCCGCCGATCCAGGCTAAAATTCTAGATCGGGTATCGGATCGGTGGCCGATCCATTATCCGATCCGAACCGATCTGATCCGATAATTATGTGTAATTACAGTATGAAAACAACTCTACCTCCTCTGTGACACAGCAGTGTAGTATTGACAGTATAACATGTGGAATGCAGCCAGGCTAGCCTGCGCACACATTAACCTGGTCTAATTGTTGCACAGTTATTTAATAAATAATTCAGTGCATTTATATCTGTGTTTGTTACATTCTGTTTTACAAAGTTGGGAAAGTAATGTTTAAGTCAAGCCTTGATGTTGCCTTACACAAAATAATGATTCCAGACTCCACACAGTGAGGCATACAGCTTAATAGGTTATTACGTTTCTTTGTGGGGGGTATCGGATCGGTACTCTGTATCGGCAGATACTGGACCCCCATGTATCGAAATCGGTATCGAATGCCAAAAAGCCGGATCGGTGCATCCCTACTGCTAACTGCTCCCATGATTCCATTGTATAGGTAAGTAGATAATAGGTAATAAATCAATTAATTAAGTCAAAATGAAGACAGATTGATTCATACATACACAAAACTGCAAATATATGTATGCCATATACACACACAATGTTTTTGTGTGTCATATGAAGTGTTTCACTCTGACGGGCAGAAGTCCTCCCACACTTTAAGACAATTATGTGTTGCGTGCAGCGTGACAGGAATCATGTCAGGTTTTTACACGAAACCCTTCCATTTCCTCGACTCTCAGAAAGGTGGTTTTCCTCAGTAACCCACCAAGTACAATAATCTTGTGCCTCGTAGTCCGCCCCCCCCCCACACTACTGAGTAACTAAAATTACTGTTTTGCTGTGTGTGGTTATGTGTGTGTTTGTGTTTGTGTGCGCTTTGATTGGAAGAAAGGACTGCAGTTGGCTGGCTTTGTCATATGTTAGAAAACATCTACCAAGACTGCACTTTTGTTGTCAGTCAGTCACCCCTTCCTACAGCGCAAGATCGTTTGTCCTTATTGCAGAGAATGACACAGCCTAGATAAAGTGGGAGGAACTGAGACGGATGAGAGAATGAAACTGAGAGAAATTGAAAGAGTTATGGGTAGTTGAGGGCATAATTTCACTAGCTTTGATTTTCTGTCTTTTTTTTAATATGTTTTGGACTTTTTTCTGCCTTTATTGATAGATACAGTAGTCTTCTGACAGGAAATGGGGGGAGAGAGATGGGGAATGACACGCAACACGCTCTTAGGCGGCACTAGGTGCCCACATGGCTACGCCAACCGTCCGGGCCGCTTTGAGATTAATTCTGATCACAGAATCATCACAGAGACTCGTCACACCTCTCTGCTCATGCCAGGCTATAGCAGGTGTAGGGTAAGAGTTCATCTGAACTTGTCTCACCTGTCTGTTCCTTGACTGATTTTCTCCAAAAAGGTTAAAGTTATGTCATGATAGTTAATTTTCCATTGCAGCGCCCCACCGCCCACACTGTGGAACGATCTTCCACCTCATGTTATTATAGCTTCCCAGACCTTGCCTGTGTTTAATCATGTTTGAGAATTCACTTGTAGTCCTTGGTATTCGAACATGATGATTAAGTGTTGCTGTTTCCGCTGTGTTTTTATTGTTGTTTTGCCCTTGGTATTTTTGTGTACAGCACTTTGGTTCAACATTGTTGTTTTAAATGTGCTTATATAGAGTGGATTGGATTGGATTGGATTGGATTTTACTAACTGGTTTTAAGTCCTTGAAGTCTTGTTGCCTATTACCATGGGAACTGTGTTTCAAGTTAAAAAAAGGACTGTAGTCTGTCATGTAGCCTTTATATGCTTGTCAGGATTGTGTATGTATTGTAATACATTCAAGGTCATACTACACCATGAGATATTGGCACTGTGTTGTAGATCAGCTTTTCACAGTAGGAAGTAGTTTAGATCTTTTGGTCAACATTGAGTACCTAGAAAAGCGCTATATAAATTGTATGTATTAATTATTATTACAGTATAGCATGACATTGGGTGTATTATTCCAGTATTACCAGTTTCATTATTAATATTTACAATTGGATGTCAAGACAATGATTAAACAAGCTCATTATTATGGAAGTTTATGTGCCTCCAGGTTCTCGTAAGTATGTGGGATTTAAGCAATAAGCCACGAGAGGTCTCAGGTTGTCGGGTATTTTACATTGGCTGGTAGGTGTAGGCAGACCCGACGCTCAGTGGAGGGTCTTCTACCTCGCCAGCCACACATTCACAGTCATATGAACTGGGCGGTGCTTAGACGCCCGCACGGCATGGGTTCGTAAGGCAATCAAGCGCTCCCCTTCCCCAGTACAGCTACAGAGATGCGGAATCAGCTGCGAATGATATAAAGTGATTGAAGGTGTGGGTTATCAGTGAAATTTACAACGGTCATGTGGCGGTAACCAGCCAATGAGAATCAAATATTGGGACTAACCGTTTTAGAAAAACTATTTAATTCTGTCCATTTTGGGTGTTTTTACTTGTAGGTTGGATTTAGGTCTGTTGTTGTAAAATTATTGTTCGAAGCCATTACATTTGACAATGTTCATGTGAGCCCAACAACATACTTAAAGGTATATTCAGTGATTTTACTCAAAAAACCTTAGGTTTCGTTTTTGGCTGTGGGACCCAGCCTTTCGTCCAATCAGGATAGAGAGTCAAAAACGAAACCTAAGGTTTTTTGACCCCCAGGGGTTAACTGGGGACAGGGAGGAACTCCTTATATGGCCAGCACACTCTATAGTAGGGAGGATTATCACAACAAAACAAAGAAATAAGTGATATTTGAATTAAGTGAAATCACTGAATATACCATTAAGGAGCCCGGCTCCTCAAAATATAGGTTGAAATGGGAAAAATCTTGGCAATCCACGATAAATAGATGAATTAATCCTGATGGTCAAACGGTTAAGGCTGGTTAATGTTATTTGGTTTCTGACAGCTGGCAGACATTACTAGGTAGAATAATAGGCTAAAGTGGGATGCAGCCATCATTCAAGACGTTTTTAGTAAGAAATAGGCCACAATTTCATAAAGACAATTACAGGCCAATTTAGTATCAAAACCTTGTTTGACGGTCATTGTCACATGACTTCACAGTCACAAGGCCAGGTCCAAGTGTGCCCATGTGTGAGAGAATTGGACTTCACGGCCCATTTAGTAAAAGGGCCCCTCCCACAAACGTTGGACTTGAGCCTGATTAATACATCTTGATCACTTGACTTTTGGATTGGACAGAATCTGATTCTGTGGGAGTATAGTAGCAAATGATATGCATTGCAGATGCATCACTTTTCCACCGGGGAAACATTGAGCTACATGGAGCATTGGCGTTTCGAAGCGCTCGTTGGAAATCACTCAACGGTCCTCCGTACCACCTGTTTCTAAATTAATTGCACATACGGCAGGAGGCAGCAGGACTTTATGTTATTGAAAACGAGCGCTTCCAAACACTGACACTGTATGGACTTTCTTGACCGAAAGTAGCTCATAACATGTTTATGGTGGACTTTTATGAAACAAAAACTTTGCAAATAGAAAGAGGACAATGCAAGCTTTCCCATACAGTGCAATGTTGGTGAGTTTAAAGGTATATTCAGTGATTTCACTCAAAAATCCATAGGTTTCGTTTTTGGCTGGGACCTAAGCCTTTCATCCAATCAGGATAGAGAGCCAAAAACGAAACCTACGTTTTTTTGACCCCCAGGGGTTAACTGGGGACAGGGAGGAACTCCTTATATGGTCAGCACACTCTATAGTAGAGAGGATTATCACAACAAAACAAAAAAATAAGTGATATTTGAATTAAGTGAAATCACTGAATATACCTTTAATGTTGTTTAATACAATCAGATAGAACTTTTCCATTTGGATGTATGGGCTGTAGGCCAGAAAGTAGTTTTTTGTCACTCAGTAGGCGTTCCCGCATAACTTCCGGGTACGATGATGTCACCTTATAGGCCAAAACGTGAAGCAGCCTGTTATAGCGCCACCCATGGGTTCTTCCTTTACTTACTGGGAGTGTGTTTCCCACCAAACGGTCCAGCATTGCGTGACAGACATACTCACGGACAGACATAATCCCTGCCCCTGGCTGTCCCGGTGGAGCTAATAAAATGGAATTAGGGATGCACCGAAAGGGAAATTATTGGCCGAAACCGAATACCGAATATAGGAAACAGTTGGCCAAAAACCGAACACCGAATATGATTAATATTATATATATATTTTCCTACCATTGCTGTCATGGCCGTACCTTAAAGCTACCTGATTAATGGCAAAAGACATGATTATGGCTAAACTTAAATAATAATCACTATTATGGGTCCATAATACATTTATTCAGCACTTTTGAATGCATTAATTGCATACACTATTATGTGATATATTTTCGGCCTATTCGGGCCGAAACCGAATAGGCCGAAAATGCATTTTCTGCAGAATATTTTCTTTGCCCGAATATTCGGTGCATCCCTAGATGGAATAGTGTTGTTATGAAGCGATATTAGCACTCATTGGAATCCAACTCTGGCAATCAAACTGTGGTACAAATTATAGATTCCTATACTATAATTATAGTACAGGAAGTACTGTAGGCCTAATCGATTGTGTTCCCACATACAGTTGGAATCTATGTTTGGGCAGTAACACTGCTTTTGAGCACTTTGAACAACTTGTTGTTATGCAAGGGAATATTGATGAGTCATTATCATGAAATAAAATTAACCACTAGGCGCAGCCGATGTGGATTATCAGCCTGAAAGGTACTAATACATAAATTCATAAATTGAGCCAAAATGAAGTATTTCCTTGCTTATGATTACAAGTTGGCCCTGCAGAGCGCAACACAAGTCGTAAAGTTCTGTTTTCATGTCCCCATAAGTTTAGTATATCCTCTCTTAATTGCATACAGCTGATAGTTCAATTGAGCTT
This sequence comes from Protomyctophum parallelum, assembly GCF_964188405.1. Taxonomy (NCBI): domain Eukaryota; kingdom Metazoa; phylum Chordata; class Actinopteri; order Myctophiformes; family Myctophidae; genus Protomyctophum; species Protomyctophum parallelum. The sequence continues at coordinate 5,758,127 of NC_139710.1, read as the reverse complement.
TGGACACATTGGAATTTGCTGTGGTGACAAAAAACAGCAGAGGAATTTCCTTCTTGATTGTTGGTGGTTTTCACTCTTTCGTTGTCGATGTACTTCGGGCTGGTAAAAAAATAAATATGTTATAGTTATTGTTGTTATTGTTAATTTAAAATGTCCCACAATTGTAAACTCAGCAAGCTGTTTGGTTCATAGAATATTGCATTACAAGATCAGAAAATAACATGCGTCGGTGCGTGCGTGTATGCGTGTGATATAGATATCGTTATTTGCGTATATATATTTTAATAACAGCATAAATTGATAATTATTGTCTTGACTATTGAACTAGATCTTAAGCATAAAAGTGACGTGCTTGCTAATACAATACAAATGTGCCTTAACCCATTCTGACCGGGCACCCATTTTGGTGTTGGCATCATGTTATGCTTTAGCTATTGACGCGATACGAGCTTGTAGGTCTGCTATTTTTGAAAAATCAAAGACACTTTTAGAATCTGATCTCAGGTCAGAATGGGTTAATAATGAAACTGTCAGGATGTAATAGACATTTTTATAATCTGATCTCAGGTCAGAATGGGTTAATGGACTTGGCTAAATGTCTTGTCCTCCCCATCAATAGTTTTAGCCATTGTTTCGGACACTTACCGGTAATCTGGTGCAGTGGAGGAGATTTGCGTTAGTCTGTTCTGTTTCAAGCTATTTCTATGCATGAGGTCAGGGCAGATTTAGCAATGTGACGACATTGCATTGTTCTCCTTTACTCCTTTCAACTCACAAACGACCACTGCTAGTTCTATTGTACAAGGATGTTTGAGTGTGTTCGCTTGAAGCTACAAGTCTATATTAGTCCATAATTAGATTATTATAAGAAATCTTGCAGCAATTTGGGTCCACATGACAAGAGTTGGAAACTAAGTGTGTTTCAAATCTGTTTGCTCTACGCTCACAAGTTCAGTTCATGTGATGTTGTTTTCCTCTCTGACTCACATTCACATTTATATTTACGCCGGCACTCTCATCCAAAATGACTTACAATAAGTGAAACCCAACTGTTTCATCTTCAGTGATGTGTTGTAACTTGCATTATATAAAATGAAATTATAATAACTTGAATTTATATAGCACTTTTCTAAGTACTCAAAGTTGACTTAGTGTGTTTGGTGGCCAGGGGAGACGGAAAAAAACGTTATTAGGAAAAAACTAAGATGAGAAAATACGATAAGAATTACAAAAAAGAAAAAAAAAAAAAATCCCTTCTTATATGAGATTAAGCTGGAGATGGAGGGGGTAAGGTTCGGTCTCGGCATCTGGAGTTTTGCTGTGTCACTGCTGCAAAACAGAGAGGAGGTGCTATAAGAGAGGCTGAATGAATGAGAGCGTGTGTTTGAGTGTGGTGGTTGGCAGAATGTGTGTGTGTGTGTGTGTGTGTGTGTGTGTGTGTGTGTGTGTGTGTGTGTGTGTGTGTGTGTGTTTCGGGGATGGCGAAAGGAGGAGGGGGTTGGCAACTCCATGCTTTGTCATAAGACACATGTGCCCACCCAGTGACGGCAAGGGGGTAGCATGATGATGATGATGTAGGTGATGTAATGGCTACGTCATACCCACATGCTTCCCACTCTACCCTCACTTTCCCTCGCTCACTCTGTTGACTCTCATTGGCGCTTCCTGGTCACATGACCCTACGTCTCTTTCCTTTTCTTCTTCTTCCCCTTAGTCAGCCTAGGCTGGGCCGTGCGAGTCTTTTGGGGCCGACGTACAGTGTGTGTATGTATGTGTGCATGTGTGCAATGTATATGTACGGTGTGTGTGTGCATCCATGGAAAGTGTATGAGTATATTTTGAATTAAAGGGCCAGAGAGCAAGAATGCCAGACACGGCAAGGAGACCATATAGCGAGAAGTAGCGAGATCTGGTGAGACGGAGGAATAGGTGGATCGAGATGGATCAAGAGAGAAAGAGAGAGAGGAAAAGGCAAAGTGAGCAAGATGGAATGAGGAGGTTAATCCAGTATAGCAGACGGCACACACTCATAATGAGAGAACAAACTGACAGCAGGCTGCATGGAGGGTGACAGCCATGTTTTATTTGTGTTTTGTTTCGTTTTTCACTCCCCTCTTCCTGCATAAATCCAGTCGTATCGAAGAGAAGAGGCCGGTTAGCAAGCAGCAACGAGAGAGTGATCGGCGGTCATGATGATGATAACGGTGAAGCGTAGCAATGGTGAGGAGAGAATGACAGAGCAAGCGATTCACAGAGGAGGAAATGAGTAGGCAAGTAGGGATTGCACAGTGACAGAAGAGAAGGAGAGTTAGGAGAGAGGAACGCCATGATCTTCTCCTCGCCAAACCATTGCATCTCTTACCACAGCACCCATGATGGTTCTGTGTCGCTGCCACCTCCGCTTCTTTATACCCTCATCTTCCTTTTCACGCTCTCCATGCAGAACCAATGTCACAAGAATAACCGACTTCTCTGTGAAGTCCCTTCCCTTATAGCTACTTCTCCCCACACCCTCTCTTCCTGCTGTTTATTTCCGTAATGTTCGCTAGGTTCCTCTTTGCACCCATGTCTCCAGCTTAGACCTACTGGTTTTCTATCGCACAACTGTGTTGCTGCTTCCCCACCACCCTGTTGCCCTAGCTGCCTCCTCCAGTATTTAATGCCTCTTTTTGTATTCCATTCTGTTCACTGTTGTCTCTCGGGGCGAATGTGTATGAAAATAAAAGGCTGTAGATGCAGGTTGATGGAGTGTGTAACAGTTATCAGGCCTCCATCGGTCATCACCTCCAGCCAGAACCTTTCAGCTCTTCTAATCCTCTGGTTCCTCAAATCGTTAGTGAGCAGATAAAGCCACCTAGCCGAGCCGCCGTTCTCTCAGTCTCTCACCTACAAACTCATCTCTTTCCTTTATGTACATCCCGTGTCAGGGCTGACACAAATTGAAGGTTGGCTTTGGGGTTTTAATAGAACGATCGGTGGCTGGCATGGATGCGGACGAGGGCAAGGGAGACAGAGGCATCCCTGCCCGTCACCTGTCCACCGGCCCTCGCTAGATGTGAACGACATCGATGCTGAGCCGTGGAAGGGAGAATCTTTGCAAAAGGGAAGTCAGGCGATGGAACGCCTACGTACACAATATAATGTCGTTTTTCTTTCCTCGCGGTTTTTCATCTTCCTCGTTGACGTCGCCTTGTATTGGAATTGCGCTTGCATGGCGGCTTCGCTCGCCCCTCGATTATCCAAAATGTATCCAGGGCTGTTTCTGGACAGACTAAATACATCATACAGTATATTATACGATCCAATGCAGTTCACGTGTTGTTAACGGTTATTCAAGGTTTCTTTTTTTTGCAGCAAATAGAGGAAGAAGGATTTTCTCAATGGTAATATCTCTGCAGCACTGTGCTGTTTCCTAGGCTGCCACTAGCGTCCATTCCCCAGCTTTTACTCCCTCTTGTTCTCTCTCTCTCTCTCCCTCTCTCTCTCTCTCTCTCTGGGCTTGCTGCACACTCCTCCATTCCATCGTACGTGCCCAATGTGGCTCAGATAATGGCCTCTCGCTCTGCACACACAGAAGAGAGAGGGAGGGAGCAGAGCAGGGGGAGACTGAGCGAGAGGGAGGGGTGTAGAGTGCAGCAGAGGGAGGGAAGCCGAGAGCAAGAGACAGAGAACGAGAGAGAAGGGAAGGTGGGGGCTGCTACTAGGGAGAGCAACACTACGAGAGCAGAAGAAAGAAAGGGGATATTCAAAAAGGGGGAAGGGAGGGACAGAGAGAGAGATAATGACAGAGGAAAAGAGCGAGAACGGAAAGCGCCGGCCGTGAGACGAAGAGGCAGAAAACAGGAACAACGCACACGCACGTCTCCGCGCGTGGGGTTGTGTGCGCGTGTGTGTGGGTGGGTGTGTGTGTGTGCGTGTGTGTGTTGGGGGAGGGAGGTGTGAGTGTACGTATATGTGTGTTTTGTGGTGCTCGCGGTGCCTGTGTGCCTGTACCTGTCGTGCAGACCAGAGAGTAATAATTTAGACAAGAAAACCCCAGAAAGGAAAAACTCAACGCTACACCGGATTGCCTCGAGTGTATTCCATGTTCCTCTCTGTCTCCTCTCCCCTGTGTTGCTGTTGGATTGGTTGCTCCTCTGTCTGGATCTCTTGGTGTGAGTAAGACATTTACTAGCCTCTCTCTCATTCTCTCTCTCTCTCTCTCTCTCTCTCTCTCTGTCTGTCCGTCTCTCAGCCGACCTCATATTCTCATGGCGGTCTCCTTCACATTTCACATGAAAGGCGCAGGGGGGGGGGGAGGTGTGAAGGATGGACATGGAGAAAGAGACTGGGGGGGGGCACCGTTTGTATAACATTGTGAATTTAGGTTCAGCTGTCTACTCCTCTCCAATACATGCGTCTCTCTTCATAGTCTCACCTTGTTTTGTGCTGTCAACCTTGAAAGACATCTGCTCTGTTCTGCCGGTGAGTGGGGAGGTCTTGGGTTAGTCTGCCTGTTGGCCCGGTTGACTGCATTCGGCAAACATGCTAGTTTAAAGAGCTGTTCGATGGTACTGTAGTAATCTGCCCTGACCGGCTTAGCTGTCTCTTCCGGTTGAGCATGTTGATGTTTGGGGAACCGCTGTCTGATATGCGTGCGTGCGAGCGTACGTACGTACCGTACGCGCATGCGTGTGTTTATGTGTCTGATGGGTTTGTGTGTGCGTGCGGTGCGGTGCGTGCATGGCACGCATGCACGTGTGCCTGTGTGTGTGTGTGTCTGTGTGTACGTGCCATCTGTGTGTGTTTGTGTGTGTGTGAGAGAATCCTTGGCAGTAGAGTAGGTTTTGGCACGCTGTAAATATTTGCCAGAGCACGTGGTCTTTGCGCTGTCAGAGCCGCCCGGCGAGGTGCCCGGCTGCCCGCAGGTGTGTCAGAGCAGTACATACAGGCTCCTTCTTCTCTCTCTTGTATAAATGTTTTTACAGAACATAACGCAAGAAAACAGAAATAGCTCTTTTTT